>NW_025726661.1:0-2500 GCF_021461395.2 Schistocerca americana
CATGCTATCACGGTGTGTGAGAAGAGACGACTACGTCTGACAACACGCGCCACTACATCAACAGACGGCTCATGCTGATCGCCATCCACGGCATACCATACTGCAATCCAGCTCTTATAGGGAGACGACACGTAGCTGAGTGCACAATATTTGGACCGTATGGTTCGCCGTTGTTGGCGCAGTCGTGGTACGGTCACACATGTACCACGATGTATCATTCAGTACATGAGGACCAATGTGCGGTACAGTGTGTGATTTGGACGTACAACATCAGCGGACAGTTGCCACAAGCCGTACCACAACGTAGGCTGTGCTTCGCCATGCGAATGCCAATGAACAACTGCGAAGGGCATTGAGCATGTACGTCCTGCCGCCATCCGCATTACAGTGTATAGCTGCAAGGTGTTTAACATGAAGCGATACTCTGGGGACCGGGCAGTGCGAGTAGCAAACTATATTGCGGGGGTTGCAGTTAGGCAACACTACACTAATTTAACGCGTCGTATGACAATTACAGAGCAGGTTAAGGCCCAACGTGTGTTGGGTTAAGGCCCAACGTGTGTTGGGTTAAGGCCCAACGTGTGTTGGGTTAAGGCCCAACGTGTGTTGGGTTAAGGCCCAACGTGTGTTGGGTTAAGGCCCAACGTGTGTTGGGTTAAGGCCCAACGTGTGTTGGGTTAAGGCCCAACGTGTGTTGGGTTAAGGCCCAACGTGTGTTGGGTTAAGGCCCAACGTGTGTTGGGTTAAGGCCCAACGTGTGTTGGGTTAAGGCCCAACGTGTGTTGGGTTAAGGCCCAACGTGTGTTGGGTTAAGGCCCAACGTGTGTTGGGTTAAGGCCCAACGTGTGTTGGGTTAAGGCCCAACGTGTGTTGGGTTAAGGCCCAACGTGTGTTGGGTTAAGGCCCAACGTGTGTTGGGTTAAGGCCCAACGTGTGTTGGGTTAAGGCCCAACGTGTGTTGGGTTAAGGCCCAACGTGTGTTGGGTTAAGGCCCAACGTGTGTTGGGTTAAGGCCCAACGTGTGTTGGGTTAAGGCCCAACGTGTGTTGGGTTAAGGCCCAACGTGTGTTGGGTTAAGGCGCAACATAGGTTAGGTTAAGGCGCAACATAGGTTAGGTTAAGGCGCAACATAGGTTAGGTTAAGGCGCAACATAGGTTAGGTTAAGGCGCAACATAGGTTAGGTTAAGGCGCAACATAGGTTAGGTTAAGGCGCAACATAGGTTAGGTTACGGCGCAACATAGGTTAGGTTAAGGCGCAACATAGGTTAGGTTAAGGCGCAACATAGGTTAGGTTACGGCGCAACATAGGTTAGGTTAAGGCGCAACATAGGTTAGGTTAAGGCGCAACATAGGTTAGGTTAAGGCGCAACATAGGTTAGGTTAAGGCGCAACATAGGTTAGGTTAAGGCGCAACATAGGTTAGGTTAAGGCGCAACATAGGTTAGGTTAAGGCGCAACATAGGTTAGGTTAAGGCGCAACATAGGTTAGGTTAAGGCGCAACATAGGTTAGGTTACGGCGCAACATAGGTTAGGTTAAGGCGCAACATAGGTTAGGTTAAGGCGCAACATAGGTTAGGTTAAGGCGCAACATAGGTTAGGTTATGGCGCAACATAGGTTAGGTTACGGCGCAACATAGGTTAGGTTACGGCGCAACATAGGTTAGGTTAAGGCGCAACATAGGTTAGGTTAAGGCGCAACATAGGTTAGGTTAAGGCGCAACATAGGTTAGGTTAAGGCGCAACATAGGTTAGGTTAAGGCGCAACATAGGTTAGGTTAAGGCGCAACATAGGTTAGGTTAAGGCGCAACATAGGTTAGGTTAAGGCGCAACATGGGTTAGGTTAAGGCGCAACATGGGTTAGGTTAAGGCGCAACATGGGTTAGGTTAAGGCGCAACATGGGTTAGGTTAAGGCGCAACATGGGTTAGGTTAAGGCGCAACATGGGTTAGGTTAAGGCGCAACATGGGTTAGGTTAAGGCGCAACATGGGTTAGGTTAAGGCGCAACATGGGTTAGGTTAAGGCGCAACATGGGTTAGGTTAAGGCGCAACATGGGTTAGGTTAAGGCGCAACATGGGTTAGGTTAAGGCGCAACATGGGTTAGGTTAAGGTACAATATGGGTTAGGTTAAGGTACAATATGGGTTAGGTTAAGGTACAATATGGGTTAGGTTAAGGTACAATATGGGTTAGGTTAAGGTACAATATGGGTTAGGTTAAGGTACAATATGGGTTAGGTTAAGGTACAATATGGGTTAGGTTAAGGTACAATATGGGTTAGGTTAAGGTACAATATGGGTTAGGTTAAGGTACAATATGGGTTAGGTTAAGGTACAATACGGGTTAGGTTAAGGTACAATACGGGTTAGGTTAAGGTACAATACGGGTTAGGTTAAGGTACAATACGGGTTAGGTTAAGGTACAATACGGGTTAGGTTAAGGTACAATACGGGTTAGGTTAAGGCACTTGGGGGGGGGGGGGGCCCGGTTTGTTGATTG
>NW_025726661.1:7500-15000 GCF_021461395.2 Schistocerca americana
CTACTAGATGGTTCGATTAGTCTTTCGCCCCTATACCCAGCTCCGACGATCGATTTGCACGTCAGAATCGCTACGGACCTCCATCAGGGTTTCCCCTGACTTCGTCCTGGCCAGGCATAGTTCACCATCTTTCGGGTCCCAACGTGTACGCTCTAGGTGCGCCTCACCTCGCAATGAGGACGAGACGCCCCGGGAGTGCGGAGGCCGCCGCCCCGTGAAGGGCGGGGAAGCCCCATCCTCCCTCGGCCCGCGCAAGGCGAGACCTTCACTTTCATTACGCCTTTAGGTTTCGTACAGCCCAATGACTCGCGCACATGTTAGACTCCTTGGTCCGTGTTTCAAGACGGGTCGTGAAATCGTCCAAAGCTGAAGCGCCGCTGACGGGAGCGATTATTCCGCCCGAGAGCATCCCGAGCCAACAGCGGCGCGGGTCCGGGGCCGGGCCAGGTAGGTCCGTCATCCGGGAAGAACCGCGCGCGCTTGCCGGGAGCCCGAGCGCCCAAAGGGGCGAATCGACTCCTCCAGATATACCGCCGGGCAGCCAGCCAGGACACCGGGGCTCTGCCCAACAGACGCGAACCGAGGCCCGCGGAAGGACAGGCTGCGCACCCGGGCCGTAGGCCGGCACCCAGCGGGTCGCGACGTCCTACTAGGGGAGAAGTGCGGCCCACCGCACACCGGAACGGCCCCACCCCGCGGCGAGTGGAAAGGCAACCGGACACGACCCCGCCGCGGATTGCTCCGCGCGGGCGGCCGGCCCCATCTGCCGAGGGCGGAGGCCAGTGGCCGGATGGGCGTGAATCTCACCCGTTCGACCTTTCGGACTTCTCACGTTTACCCCAGAACGGTTTCACGTACTTTTGAACTCTCTCTTCAAAGTTCTTTTCAACTTTCCCTCACGGTACTTGTTCGCTATCGGTCTCGTGGTCATATTTAGTCTCAGATGGAGTTTACCACCCACTTGGAGCTGCACTCTCAAGCAACCCGACTCGAAGGAGAGGTCCCGCCGACGCTCGCACCGGCCGCTACGGGCCTGGCACCCTCTACGGGCCGTGGCCTCATTCAAGTTGGACTTGGGCTCGGCGCGAGGCGTCGGGGTAGTGGACCCTCCCAAACACCACATGCCACGACAGGCGGCAGCCTGCGGGGTTCGGTGCTGGACTCTTCCCTGTTCGCTCGCCGCTACTGGGGGAATCCTTGTTAGTTTCTTTTCCTCCGCTTAGTAATATGCTTAAATTCAGCGGGTAGTCTCGCCTGCTCTGAGGTCGTTGTACGAGGTGTCGCACGCCACACCGCCAGCCGGCTGTGCACGCTACCGAGTAAGTACCGGTATGCGAACCGCCAGGCGACGGGCGCGCATCGCACGTTTAAGGAGGCGCGGCCGGCCCCACAGGCGGCCGCGACGCTCCCAGGTCTGCGAAGCGGGGCAAACGCCGCGCGCTTCAGTATACGTAGCCGACCCTCAGCCAGACGTGGCCCGGGAACGGAATCCATGGACCGCAATGTGCGTTCGAAACGTCGATGTTCATGTGTCCTGCAGTTCACATGTCGACGCGCAATTTGCTGCGTTCTTCATCGACCCACGAGCCGAGTGATCCACCGTCCTGGGTGATCTTTTCTTAGTTTACACTGTCTCTTTCAAGACAGTTGCATAGGCGGGACGTAGGCGTGTGGCGGCCCCTGTTCAAGCGTTCTGTGTCCAACGGCCTCACGGCCGATGGGCGTCGTACGGCTCCACACCGGAGCGGACAGGCAGTCGGGCGAAAGTCATTCAAAACCGGCGCCAGGCGCCAGGTGCCGCAGGCCAGCCGCTCCAGCGCTTCAGCGCTCGTACCACACAACATTGGCGTTAGTTTTGAGAAGCACGCGTGGTTCCGCACGCGGCGCACGGCTACTGCGAGCCGTACAGGTAGCGTGTTGCGCGACACGACACGCACATCGAAAGACATGCAGTCTAGTCGGTAATGATCCTTCCGCAGGTTCACCTACGGAAACCTTGTTACGACTTTTACTTCCTCTAAATGATCAAGTTTGGTCATCTTTCCGGTAGCATCGGCAACGACAGAGTCAATGCCGCGTACCAGTCCGAAGACCTCACTAAATCATTCAATCGGTAGTAGCGACGGGCGGTGTGTACAAAGGGCAGGGACGTAATCAACGCGAGCTTATGACTCGCGCTTACTGGGAATTCCTCGTTCATGGGGAACAATTGCAAGCCCCAATCCCTAGCACGAAGGAGGTTCAGCGGGTTACCCCGACCTTTCGGCCTAGGAAGACACGCTGATTCCTTCAGTGTAGCGCGCGTGCGGCCCAGAACATCTAAGGGCATCACAGACCTGTTATTGCTCAATCTCGTGCGGCTAGAAGCCGCCTGTCCCTCTAAGAAGAAAAGTAATCGCTGACAGCACGAAGGATGTCACGCGACTAGTTAGCAGGCTAGAGTCTCGTTCGTTATCGGAATTAACCAGACAAATCGCTCCACCAACTAAGAACGGCCATGCACCACCACCCACCGAATCAAGAAAGAGCTATCAATCTGTCAATCCTTCCGGTGTCCGGGCCTGGTGAGGTTTCCCGTGTTGAGTCAAATTAAGCCGCAGGCTCCACTCCTGGTGGTGCCCTTCCGTCAATTCCTTTAAGTTTCAGCTTTGCAACCATACTTCCCCCGGAACCCAAAAGCTTTGGTTTCCCGGAGGCTGCCCGCCGAGTCATCGGAGGAACTGCGGCGGATCGCTGGCTGGCATCGTTTATGGTTAGAACTAGGGCGGTATCTGATCGCCTTCGAACCTCTAACTTTCGTTCTTGATTAATGAAAACATACTTGGCAAATGCTTTCGCTTCTGTTCGTCTTGCGACGATCCAAGAATTTCACCTCTAACGTCGCAATACGAATGCCCCCGCCTGTCCCTATTAATCATTACCTCGGGTTCCGAAAACCAACAAAATAGAACCGAGGTCCTATTCCATTATTCCATGCACACAGTATTCAGGCGGGCTTGCCTGCTTTAAGCACTCTAATTTGTTCAAAGTAAACGTGCCGGCCCACCGAGACACTCACTCAAGAGCACCCTGGTAGGATTGCAACGGGGTCCGCCTCGGGACGCACGAGCACGCACGAGGCGCGTCGCACGCCTTCAGCTCGCCCCACCGGCAGGACGTCCCACGATACATGCCAGTTAAACACCGACGGGCGGTGAACCAACAGCGTGGGACACAAATCCAACTACGAGCTTTTTAACCGCAACAACTTTAATATACGCTATTGGAGCTGGAATTACCGCGGCTGCTGGCACCAGACTTGCCCTCCAATAGATACTCGTTAAAGGATTTAAAGTGTACTCATTCCGATTACGGGGCCTCGGATGAGTCCCGTATCGTTATTTTTCGTCACTACCTCCCCGTGCCGGGAGTGGGTAATTTGCGCGCCTGCTGCCTTCCTTGGATGTGGTAGCCGTTTCTCAGGCTCCCTCTCCGGAATCGAACCCTGATTCCCCGTTACCCGTTACAACCATGGTAGGCGCAGAACCTACCATCGACAGTTGATAAGGCAGACATTTGAAAGATGCGTCGCCGGTACGAGGACCGTGCGATCAGCCCAAAGTTATTCAGAGTCACCAAGGCAAACGGACCGGACGAGCCGACCGATTGGTTTTGATCTAATAAAAGCGTCCCTTCCATCTCTGGTCGGGACTCTGTTTGCATGTATTAGCTCTAGAATTACCACAGTTATCCAAGTAACGTGGGTACGATCTAAGGAACCATAACTGATTTAATGAGCCATTCGCGGTTTCACCTTAATGCGGCTTGTACTGAGACATGCATGGCTTAATCTTTGAGACAAGCATATGACTACTGGCAGGATCAACCAGGGAGCTGCGTCAACTAGAGCTGAGCAGCCGGCCGCCCGGGAGTGTGTCCCGGGGGCCCGCGCGAACACGCAAGCGTCCGCTCAATTATTCTGCAAACAGGAGGAGGCTGAGCTCCCCTGCACAATACACCTCGAAACCCTCTCAGGTCCCGGCGGCGCGCAGCGCCGTCCTAAGTACTTGGTCGGGTTCGAGAGAGGCGCAATCGCCCGGAGTTTGGCGAGTAGACGCTTTAGGTGCGACCACCCGTGCTCCCAACTGAGCTTGCCGCTGCCGACAGAGGCCCGGGAGCGTGCTGTCGTGGCATTGCCGGCGGGAGACAACACGCGCCACCTACGGTGGCCGGCAGCTCCAACGCCAGCGCCACAGAAGGACAAAAGCCCCACTTGGGTGCCGAAGCGAACTCTCCCAGCACAGCGCACGCGCCAACACGTCCGCACAGCTGCGATACAATCCACCTGCGAGAACCGCAGAGGCGACCGAGCAGCAGACGGCGTCGCGGCGCCGAGCGCCGGGCGGCGGCGCATCCTCAGCGCACACAGTCCTCAATCGGACCAGCACACTGCAGATGTCCACCGCGCTTCGCACCGGGCCCGCGAGGACCTACTTTGGCCGCACGGCGCCGCGTGCAGGGTGCGCCGGCGCGCAGCTGCGCCGCCTGCCGCCTCCGTCGGCCGGCGCGCCTGCCACTGGCCGCCCCCACCAGCCGGCTGTAGCGCGTGCGCCCACGCACCGCGCGGCCAGCACGCCGGAAGGCCCCCCCTCACCGGCCGGGGACGGTCCCACCCAGCCACCGCCGCGTATCGCTTCACACCCACATGCCATTCACGTTCGTGGGCATGGTGGGTATCGCTGAAACAACCGGTTGGTAGCTCAACCGATCGTCGCCATCACTGATTCACCTCTAGCGAGAACAACCGCACCACAACGGTTTACCAGTTCTTCATTTGCGTAACGTCACCAGCAAACGTAGACGTCCATCGCCATTTGCAAATTCAACGATTGTTGCATGCCTGTGTCAGGTGTCACGACACACTATGTCTGCCCACATACACGCAACAACATGTGCACGCTTCGCGAACACGTGGAAGGTGGCCCCCGTACGTATGCGATGTCCATTGCGCGAACGACTGTCAACCGGCCTCTGTCGCATGTCGCAGATGTGGAACGCAGTGCACCATGCTATCACGGTGTGTGAGAAGAGACGACTACGTCTGACAACACGCGCCACTACATCAACAGACGGCTCATGCTGATCGCCATCCACGGCATACCATACTGCAATCCAGCTCTTATAGGGAGACGACACGTAGCTGAGTGCACAATATTTGGACCGTATGGTTCGCCGTTGTTGGCGCAGTCGTGGTACGGTCACACATGTACCACGATGTATCATTCAGTACATGAGGACCAATGTGCGGTACAGTGTGTGATTTGGACGTACAACATCAGCGGACAGTTGCCACAAGCCGTACCACAACGTAGGCTGTGCTTCGCCATGCGAATGCCAATGAACAACTGCGAAGGGCATTGAGCATGTACGTCCTGCCGCCATCCGCATTACAGTGTATAGCTGCAAGGTGTTTAACATGAAGCGATACTCTGGGGACCGGGCAGTGCGAGTAGCAAACTATATTGCGGGGGTTGCAGTTAGGCAACACTACACTAATTTAACGCGTCGTATGACAATTACAGAGCAGGTTAAGGCCCAACGTGTGTTGGGTTAAGGCCCAACGTGTGTTGGGTTAAGGCCCAACGTGTGTTGGGTTAAGGCCCAACGTGTGTTGGGTTAAGGCCCAACGTGTGTTGGGTTAAGGCCCAACGTGTGTTGGGTTAAGGCCCAACGTGTGTTGGGTTAAGGCCCAACGTGTGTTGGGTTAAGGCCCAACGTGTGTTGGGTTAAGGCCCAACGTGTGTTGGGTTAAGGCCCAACGTGTGTTGGGTTAAGGCCCAACGTGTGTTGGGTTAAGGCCCAACGTGTGTTGGGTTAAGGCCCAACGTGTGTTGGGTTAAGGCCCAACGTGTGTTGGGTTAAGGCCCAACGTGTGTTGGGTTAAGGCCCAACGTGTGTTGGGTTAAGGCCCAACGTGTGTTGGGTTAAGGCCCAACGTGTGTTGGGTTAAGGCCCAACGTGTGTTGGGTTAAGGCCCAACGTGTGTTGGGTTAAGGCCCAACGTGTGTTGGGTTAAGGCGCAACATAGGTTAGGTTAAGGCGCAACATAGGTTAGGTTAAGGCGCAACATAGGTTAGGTTAAGGCGCAACATAGGTTAGGTTAAGGCGCAACATAGGTTAGGTTAAGGCGCAACATAGGTTAGGTTAAGGCGCAACATAGGTTAGGTTACGGCGCAACATAGGTTAGGTTAAGGCGCAACATAGGTTAGGTTAAGGCGCAACATAGGTTAGGTTACGGCGCAACATAGGTTAGGTTAAGGCGCAACATAGGTTAGGTTAAGGCGCAACATAGGTTAGGTTAAGGCGCAACATAGGTTAGGTTAAGGCGCAACATAGGTTAGGTTAAGGCGCAACATAGGTTAGGTTAAGGCGCAACATAGGTTAGGTTAAGGCGCAACATAGGTTAGGTTAAGGCGCAACATAGGTTAGGTTACGGCGCAACATAGGTTAGGTTAAGGCGCAACATAGGTTAGGTTAAGGCGCAACATAGGTTAGGTTAAGGCGCAACATAGGTTAGGTTATGGCGCAACATAGGTTAGGTTACGGCGCAACATAGGTTAGGTTACGGCGCAACATAGGTTAGGTTAAGGCGCAACATAGGTTAGGTTAAGGCGCAACATAGGTTAGGTTAAGGCGCAACATAGGTTAGGTTAAGGCGCAACATAGGTTAGGTTAAGGCGCAACATAGGTTAGGTTAAGGCGCAACATAGGTTAGGTTAAGGCGCAACATAGGTTAGGTTAAGGCGCAACATGGGTTAGGTTAAGGCGCAACATGGGTTAGGTTAAGGCGCAACATGGGTTAGGTTAAGGCGCAACATGGGTTAGGTTAAGGCGCAACATGGGTTAGGTTAAGGCGCAACATGGGTTAGGTTAAGGCGCAACATGGGTTAGGTTAAGGCGCAACATGGGTTAGGTTAAGGCGCAACATGGGTTAGGTTAAGGCGCAACATGGGTTAGGTTAAGGCGCAACATGGGTTAGGTTAAGGCGCAACATGGGTTAGGTTAAGGCGCAACATGGGTTAGGTTAAGGTACAATATGGGTTAGGTTAAGGTACAATATGGGTTAGGTTAAGGTACAATATGGGTTAGGTTAAGGTACAATATGGGTTAGGTTAAGGTACAATATGGGTTAGGTTAAGGTACAATATGGGTTAGGTTAAGGTACAATATGGGTTAGGTTAAGGTACAATATGGGTTAGGTTAAGGTACAATATGGGTTAGGTTAAGGTACAATATGGGTTAGGTTAAGGTACAATACGGGTTAGGTTAAGGTACAATACGGGTTAGGTTAAGGTACAATACGGGTTAGGTTAAGGTACAATACGGGTTAGGTTAAGGTACAATACGGGTTAGGTTAAGGTACAATACGGGTTAGGTTAAGGCACTTGGGGGGGGGGGGGGCCCGGTTTGTTGATTGTGATTATCGTAAGTAAATGACTGCGGCATCATCTGATTTGCCAC
>NW_025726661.1:20000-25000 GCF_021461395.2 Schistocerca americana
GTAATTTGATTTATGTGGTGCAACTTGTAATTTTGACTTTTGGCACCATTGCATTAGGATCTCAGATGCTTGTACTGTTTTATTCTCTATTTCAGCACGACTATCTCCTTCGACCATGATGAAAAGATCGTCTGCATACGCCACCGCTCCCAGTACCGTGTCGTTCCCATCCAAAGTTGTCAGCAGGGGGTCCATGTTTACATCCCAAAACACGGGGCCACACACAGAGCCCTGCGGGCAGCCCTTTGAGATGTCTTTCAACATCACGGCACCAGGAGCCGTGATTTTCGCAACTCTTTTCCGACAGTAATCCCTCAGGCAACCGTATAGCGCCCCCGGACACTCCATCTCCCTTAACTGGGAAAAGAGCGCCGGCCACCACAGGCTGTCGAAGGCGCCGGAAATATCCACCATGATGCCCAGGACGTATTTCTTCGTGGACAAGTGCACAATACTTGCTACTTTATTTATGGCATCAGATGTAGACTTGCCCTTTCTGAAACCGTATTGCAATTCACTCATACCACGAAGAAGCCTGTGGCTAGACAGTCTAGACATCAGAAGCTTTTCAAAGGTCTTGCCCAAAACGTCAAGTAAACAGATGGGCCTATAGGACTTTGCTAGTGTAGGGTCCTTATCTTGGCCCTTCTTGATTATGACTACTTCTGCTATTTTCCAGCATGTTGGGAAGCTCCGCAATTCCAAACATCTGTTGTAAATTTTGGCAAGACTTGGTGCCAACTTTTGTACTATGCACTGCAGTACTTCTGCCGGTATACCATCTGGCCCTGGGGCTTTCCGCCTCGCGAAGGATTTTATTGCTTGTACCACCTCCTCTTGCGAGAAGGGGTAGACTTGTAGATTATTATTGTATTCTATTTGGTCTTGCTGACGTATCTCCCTCTGCAGCTCAGTGTCCAAATCAGGTCGGTCGTCCGGTAGGAGCACACGAAGTAACTCCTCAGCAGTTTGTCTCCAGTCAATTGTCATGTCGTCAGTATCCTCCTTTTTGATCGTGGAGAGCTGCATTGGGGAGTGTATTTTCTCCCTCACGATTTTGTAGGGCATGCCCCAAGGGTCCAGGGTTAGATGTTCCTTTACGAAGTCCTCCCAACTCTGCTGTCTGTGTTGATTTAGGGTGTCCTTAAAGACCCTCTTCTGTCTTCTGTATATGGTAAGATGGAATTGTCTTTCTGCTTGGGCAAAAGCCCTCTGATAGTTCCTGCGTGCTCTACGCATAGACTGCCTGAGCCGCGACAGCTCCGGAGTCCATGGCGCAGTCGCTTTCCGAATGAGACATCTTTTCACTGGTATCGCTACGGCGATAGCCGTCTTTATAGAGGTAGTTAGGGCCTCTACTGCCTCGTCCACGTTAAATTCAATTCCGAGCTCTGGAGGATCGAACTCCGCCTCCAGAAGGCCCCAGTTGGCTCTCCCGTAGTCATAACGCATTGTCCACTCTGCAGGCACCCGGTCCTCCTCCACAGATATTTCAAATTCAATGACATTGTGATCACTCGTAGTTATACCGTCGTATGTTTTCCAGTTCAAAATTTTATTTGCAATGTCCATTGAGGTTAACGTGATGTCAATGAAAGATGCTGCCCCGGCTCGGCTCCTATAAGTTGGAGGGTTGCCGGGGAGATTCGCAACATTCAAATTGTGTTCCATGATTAGATCTTCTAGTTCAATTCCTCTGTGGTCTTGTACCGGGCTATGCCAGAGCGGCGATTTCGCATTTGCATCCATTGATATTATTATAGGCTTGTCTTGTAAGGTTCTTATTGCTGTCCGCAATTGTCTCAGGTAAGTGTCAATATCATGTCTATACTGACAATACAGATTCATTAAATACAAACTGTGTCCTTTTAAATTTACTTCTACAACCGTGAGATGTGTAGTACATAATTGTGTAATTACAGTTGTTTTAATTAAATTACTTAGTATTATGATTGAGGTCATTGGTTGCTGGCCTGAGGCAATCACCTGTGCGTTAACGGGAAAGCCAGGGACCCTTCCCGAGACGGAGTATGGTTCTTGTATTATTAAGATATCTACTTTATATTCCTCTGTTAGTCTTCTTAATTCGTGTAAGACTAACTGACTTCTCATTGCATTTACCTGAAACACTCTAAAGTGCATCAGGATACCTTGTATAGAAATGGCTATTTGGCCAAGTTTGGGCAGGATCAAAAGCGATCCTGCCGTACATCATTACCATGTCATTGTATATCTTTTTTAGGTCAAAAACCCTGCCCCTTCGAGCAAAGACTTTCGATACAAGTTCCTCTAATTCTTTGAAATCAAGAGGTATATTTACTGCGGCGAGCTGGATGCAATCAGCATCCTCCAGAGCAGGGAATGTTATCTTTCTTCCTCTGGGATACCCGGTCCTCACCAGCTGCCTAAGAGCCACCATCAAGATCGCTGGGTCTTCTAATCGTGACAGTCTTAATGACTCCTCGCATATACCATATGTATTCCCAGGGGGACAATTGTTATAAGTCCTTTTTCTCACAGAGGTGTCTACATCTATTGGGTCCATTTTCTCTTTCACCTTGCCACCACCAGTTATTTCTACTTTCAAGGTTTCCAGTACTACTTGTTCTACAGGGTCCTTTGACAAATTTTCTGTGCCATCACCAGTTACAGTTTTGTCTAGACACAAATTTGTTAATGATTCATATGTCTTCTCTGCAGTGTGTCCAGCAGCCGAGCCGGTGCCAGACGCCGATGTCCTCCCCCTTGAGGCCAGGAAACCCCCGACCTGGCAGGAGAAGTCCGCCGCCCCGCCCGACCCCGCCGCCGCGACCGAGACCCCCCTCCTGTCGGCCAGAAAGGACCCGACCTGACAGGAGAAGTCTACCATCTCCGGCTGCACCGCAGGAACTGGAACAAAGTAAGAATCGTTACTTTCGTCATCTTCATCCAAAGATGATTGTGACCTCCACCTTCTCCATCTTTCTGCATCCCGTGCTACTTTGCTGGGTGACTTACGTTTCTGGACTTTTCGGCTAGTCGCCATAGTCAGTCCTTTGAATCAATCTTTGGAGTAACAACTTGTAGGTCATACACTCCCGTCCTGGGGAGTGACAGATCCTCTTTCTGTACCTACATGGGATGCATATTTCCCGTTTATCACAAGATTTTTTATCATGGCCATCTTCCCCGCATTTTCCACAAACTGAGTTCTGAAAATTACAGTATTTGGCCACATGGCCATAATCCTGGCATTTTGTACATTTTGCCAGTGCTGTATAGTCTTTAACTGATATCGCTGTGTATCCTATATATAATTTGTTTGTTTTGACTATCAGTTTTCTGAGATCAGGTGCCACTTCTACGGCATGATGCACCGTGGGTCGATCCCGTGGCCCTGTTTTGAATCGTAACTTAAATTTCTCAATAAATTCTTCTTTTGTCATCATTTCCTCAAAATTTTGTTCATAAGCACAATTGATGACGTCGTCCTGCGACATGTACGTCGGGACGTCGTACATCATCATTAGTGGTCTTCGTTTCTTTGGTTTCTCGCAAACAAAGGAGTCATTTAATTTTTTGTTTGCTAATAATTTGTCACAGTCCTCAGTTGAGGCTAATTCGACTATTAAAATGTTTTTGGTCGTTCTGACTTGATTTATTTTGATCTTATCTGTTCTTGGATTTATGCTTTTCTCAAACTGCTCTTTGGCCTTCTTAACATCTTCGCCTTTTTTCGGTTTGACAAAAATGGTTGGTACAGTTTTCTCGATGTTCTGCCTTATAGTCTCTTGAACTGTCTTTTTAGGTTGAGCCGCTGCTGCTACTGCAGCATACGACCTTTGCGGTTTCTGTAATTCATTGCGGAGCCGCTCATTTTCAGCTTTCACTTCCGCGTACTGTCCTTCTAATTTAGCATGGGCAAGAGCCCAATTTGCTATATCCTCTTTCAGAGCCCTAATCTGATCAGCATTTATTTTCCCATGCCGCACACTCCGATCTAATAATCGGAGGAAGGAGGCGTGCCTCTCCATAACTGTCTGATTTAGACTTCTCTCATCAATTGGAGCATCATGCTCCGAAAGCGCCGATTCACTCTCCATTTGTTCTGCCATATTGCCAAGAAGAGTGAAAAAATTGGGGCCCGTCTGTTACCCCCGACCGGCACCTCTGGCATGGGGGGGGGCTAATGGCAGCTCACCCACCGGTCCCGCCCCTGGACCAAGGGCGCAAGAGAGCTGCTAGGTTGAGCGTGCCGTTTCCAACACACTCGTCCTCTTCGACGGCCTTGCCATCGCAGTTTTCATCCCTCCCTCCCCGGCAAGTGCCCCCCGCACTCCGGGAAGGCGGATTCACCTTCCGTCCTTCGCCCCTTACTAGGCCGAGCTCCCACTCAAGGCCAAGGACCCGGCCCTACTCAGGTGCCGGGTCGGTCACCCAGACTTTCAGGGGTCTGGACCCAGCTAACCTAGCCGGGGACATGTCACCACACCCCGGCTTGGCAGATCATGTCTCGGAAATCCAGAAACACGGCGAAGGACACTTGACGGCTCAGGCCGGAGTCCCACCCCGGCGAGCAAGACCGTCGGAATCAGTGCGCAAGATGTTCGACGCACTGTGTTTTGGGAACAGGTGTTGTGTCCCCTTTGACGCAGCACCCCCTGCGCCATGCACCCTTTGCTTTCGCCTTGGGTTGGGGGACTTTTAACGTCGTCCAGGACGTGAGGAACTGCGGCAGAAGGACCGCAGGGTTCCGGGATCGTCGTGAGACTTACCCTCATACCCTCGCCCAGCCACCGCGCTCAACTCAGGGGAGACAGTTGTTGTGTCTCCCGTAACGCAGCTTCCCCTGCGCCATGCACCCTTTGCTTTCGCTTGGGTTGGGGGCATTTAACGTCCTGCCAGGACGGGAGTTTTACGTCCTACCTTGACACACGACAACCCACACCTATCGACGCAGCCCGGAAGGTGTTAAAGGAGTCAGTCCGGGTCTTATTTGTGGAGTTTTACATCAACGAGAC
>NW_025726661.1:32500-35000 GCF_021461395.2 Schistocerca americana
CCGCCATCCGCATTACAGTGTATAGCTGCAAGGTGTTTAACATGAAGCGATACTCTGGGGACCGGGCAGTGCGAGTAGCAAACTATATTGCGGGGGTTGCAGTTAGGCAACACTACACTAATTTAACGCGTCGTATGACAATTACAGAGCAGGTTAAGGCCCAACGTGTGTTGGGTTAAGGCCCAACGTGTGTTGGGTTAAGGCCCAACGTGTGTTGGGTTAAGGCCCAACGTGTGTTGGGTTAAGGCCCAACGTGTGTTGGGTTAAGGCCCAACGTGTGTTGGGTTAAGGCCCAACGTGTGTTGGGTTAAGGCCCAACGTGTGTTGGGTTAAGGCCCAACGTGTGTTGGGTTAAGGCCCAACGTGTGTTGGGTTAAGGCCCAACGTGTGTTGGGTTAAGGCCCAACGTGTGTTGGGTTAAGGCCCAACGTGTGTTGGGTTAAGGCCCAACGTGTGTTGGGTTAAGGCCCAACGTGTGTTGGGTTAAGGCCCAACGTGTGTTGGGTTAAGGCGCAACATAGGTTAGGTTAAGGCGCAACATAGGTTAGGTTAAGGCGCAACATAGGTTAGGTTAAGGCGCAACATAGGTTAGGTTAAGGCGCAACATAGGTTAGGTTAAGGCGCAACATAGGTTAGGTTAAGGCGCAACATAGGTTAGGTTACGGCGCAACATAGGTTAGGTTAAGGCGCAACATAGGTTAGGTTAAGGCGCAACATAGGTTAGGTTACGGCGCAACATAGGTTAGGTTAAGGCGCAACATAGGTTAGGTTAAGGCGCAACATAGGTTAGGTTAAGGCGCAACATAGGTTAGGTTAAGGCGCAACATAGGTTAGGTTAAGGCGCAACATAGGTTAGGTTAAGGCGCAACATAGGTTAGGTTAAGGCGCAACATAGGTTAGGTTAAGGCGCAACATAGGTTAGGTTAAGGCGCAACATAGGTTAGGTTACGGCGCAACATAGGTTAGGTTAAGGCGCAACATAGGTTAGGTTAAGGCGCAACATAGGTTAGGTTAAGGCGCAACATAGGTTAGGTTATGGCGCAACATAGGTTAGGTTACGGCGCAACATAGGTTAGGTTACGGCGCAACATAGGTTAGGTTAAGGCGCAACATAGGTTAGGTTAAGGCGCAACATAGGTTAGGTTAAGGCGCAACATAGGTTAGGTTAAGGCGCAACATAGGTTAGGTTAAGGCGCAACATAGGTTAGGTTAAGGCGCAACATAGGTTAGGTTAAGGCGCAACATGGGTTAGGTTAAGGCGCAACATGGGTTAGGTTAAGGCGCAACATGGGTTAGGTTAAGGCGCAACATGGGTTAGGTTAAGGCGCAACATGGGTTAGGTTAAGGCGCAACATGGGTTAGGTTAAGGCGCAACATGGGTTAGGTTAAGGCGCAACATGGGTTAGGTTAAGGCGCAACATGGGTTAGGTTAAGGCGCAACATGGGTTAGGTTAAGGCGCAACATGGGTTAGGTTAAGGCGCAACATGGGTTAGGTTAAGGCGCAACATGGGTTAGGTTAAGGCGCAACATGGGTTAGGTTAAGGTACAATATGGGTTAGGTTAAGGTACAATATGGGTTAGGTTAAGGTACAATATGGGTTAGGTTAAGGTACAATATGGGTTAGGTTAAGGTACAATATGGGTTAGGTTAAGGTACAATATGGGTTAGGTTAAGGTACAATATGGGTTAGGTTAAGGTACAATATGGGTTAGGTTAAGGTACAATACGGGTTAGGTTAAGGTACAATACGGGTTAGGTTAAGGTACAATACGGGTTAGGTTAAGGTACAATACGGGTTAGGTTAAGGTACAATACGGGTTAGGTTAAGGTACAATACGGGTTAGGTTAAGGTACAATACGGGTTAGGTTAAGGCACTTGGGGGGGGGGGGGGCCCGGTTTGTTGATTGTGATTATCGTAAGTAAATGACTGCGGCATCATCTGATTTGCCACGTCAGGGTGCACCTTTGGCTCATAACAGGCGGCGCTCTGATTCCATGCTTGTGGCAGACCTGTGTCTTTCATTCCTGCCATTGTTTGTGTGGTGTGACAGGAGGCAGTATTGTGATGTTGGGTGCACCCCTGTCTGGGACATGTGTGGGTGTTGGTGGCTTAGCTGAGCAATGGTGGTTGTCGGAAGGGTGGGATATTCTGTTTTCCGAGTGGACCTCCCGGTCTGGTTATGATAGTGTGGATTGTCTAATGTGGCAGAGAGGATGCACTGGGTGTTGTTCCATGCTGGTGCTTACATATTGTCTGTGTGCCTGTTACAGGCAGAGAGTAGTGCGTGATAAGAGTGTCTGGCTGACGTGTGATTGTGAGCAGAGTCTTTCAGCATGTATACGGACAGGTCTATACATTATCTGTATTCTGATGGCTCTATCTATTACTAATCAGCGCCGTGTATACGTTTAATCCGGTTCCAGTCGAAACTATTGTATCTCTGTACATTAGTGACACGGCGAGCCCGCTATGTAGTTACTCGTCTCGGCAGCTTCC
>NW_025726661.1:42500-47500 GCF_021461395.2 Schistocerca americana
CGGGACGCACGAGCACGCACGAGGCGCGTCGCACGCCTTCGGCTCGCCCCACCGGCAGGACGTCCCACGATACATGCCAGTTAAACACCGACGGGCGGTGAACCAACAGCGTGGGACACAAATCCAACTACGAGCTTTTTAACCGCAACAACTTTAATATACGCTATTGGAGCTGGAATTACCGCGGCTGCTGGCACCAGACTTGCCCTCCAATAGATACTCGTTAAAGGATTTAAAGTGTACTCATTCCGATTACGGGGCCTCGGATGAGTCCCGTATCGTTATTTTTCGTCACTACCTCCCCGTGCCGGGAGTGGGTAATTTGCGCGCCTGCTGCCTTCCTTGGATGTGGTAGCCGTTTCTCAGGCTCCCTCTCCGGAATCGAACCCTGATTCCCCGTTACCCGTTACAACCATGGTAGGCGCAGAACCTACCATCGACAGTTGATAAGGCAGACATTTGAAAGATGCGTCGCCGGTACGAGGACCGTGCGATCAGCCCAAAGTTATTCAGAGTCACCAAGGCAAACGGACCGGACGAGCCGACCGATTGGTTTTGATCTAATAAAAGCGTCCCTTCCATCTCTGGTCGGGACTCTGTTTGCATGTATTAGCTCTAGAATTACCACAGTTATCCAAGTAACGTGGGTACGATCTAAGGAACCATAACTGATTTAATGAGCCATTCGCGGTTTCACCTTAATGCGGCTTGTACTGAGACATGCATGGCTTAATCTTTGAGACAAGCATATGACTACTGGCAGGATCAACCAGGGAGCTGCGTCAACTAGAGCTGAGCAGCCGGCCGCCCGGGAGTGTGTCCCGGGGGCCCGCGCGAACACGCAAGCGTCCGCTCAATTATTCTGCAAACAGGAGGAGGCTGAGCTCCCCTGCACAATACACCTCGAAACCCTCTCAGGTCCCGGCGGCGCGCAGCGCCGTCCTAAGTACTTGGTCGGGTTCGAGAGAGGCGCAATCGCCCGGAGTTTGGCGAGTAGACGCTTTAGGTGCGACCACCCGTGCTCCCAACTGAGCTTGCCGCTGCCGACAGAGGCCCGGGAGCGTGCTGTCGTGGCATTGCCGGCGGGAGACAACACGCGCCACCTACGGTGACCGGCAGCTCCAACGCCAGCGCCACAGAAGGACAAAAGCCCCACTTGGGTGCCGAAGCGAACTCTCCCAGCACAGCGCACGCGCCAACACGTCCGCACAGCTGCGATACAAACCACCTGCGAGAACCGCAGAGGCGACCGAGCAGCAGACGGCGTCGCGGCGCCGAGCGCCGGGCGGCGGCGCATCCTCAGCGCACACAGTCCTCAATCGGACCAGCACACTGCAGATGTCCACCGCGCTTCGCACCGGGCCCGCGAGGACCTACTTTGGCCGCACGGCGCCGCGTGCAGGGTGCGCCGGCGCGCAGCTGCGCCGCCTGCCGCCTCCGTCGGCCGGCGCGCCTGCCACTGGCCGCCCCCACCAGCCGGCTGTAGCGCGTGCGCCCACGCACCGCGCGGCCAGCACGCCGGGAGGCCCCCCCTCACCGGCCGGGGACGGTCCCACCCAGCCACCGCCGCGTATCGCTTCACACCCAGATGCCATTCACGTTCGTGGGCATGGTGGGTATCGCTGGAACAACCGGTTGGTAGCTCAACCGATCGTCGCCATCACTGATTCACCTCTAGCGAGAACAACCGCACCACAACGGTTTACCAGTTGTTCATTTGCATAACGTCACCAGCAAACGTAGGCGTCCATCGCCATTTGCAAATTCAACGATTGTTGCATGCCTGTGTCAGGTGTCACGACACACTATGTCTGCCCACATACACGCAACAACATGTGCACGCTTCGCGAACACGTGGAAGGTGGCCCCCGTACGTATGCGATGTCCATTGCGCGAACGACTGTCAACCGGCCTCTGTCGCATGTCGCAGATGTGGAACGCAGTGCACCATGCTATCACGGTGTGTGAGAAGAGACGACTACGTCTGACAACACGCGCCACTACATCAACAGACGGCTCATGCTGATCGCCATCCAGGGCATACCACACTGCAATCCAGCTCTTATAGGGAGACGACACGTAGCTGAGTGCACAACATTTGGACCGCATGGTTCGCCGTTGTTGGCGCAGTCGTTGTACGGTCACATGTACCACGATGTATCATTCAGTACATGAGGACCAATGTGCAGTACAGTGTGTGATTTGGACGTACAACATCAGCGGACAGTTGACACAGGCCGTACCACAGCGTAGGCTAAGTGCTTCGCACATGCGAATGCCAATGAACAACTGCAAATGCCAATGAACAACTGCAAAGGGCATTGAGCATGTACGTCCTGCTGCCATCCACATTACAGTGTATAGCTGCAAGGTGTTTAACATGAAGCGATACACTGGGGACCGGGCAGTGCGAGTAGCAAACTATATTGCGGGGGTTGCAGTTAGGCAACACTACACTAATTTAACGCGTCGTATGACAATTACAGAGCAGGTTAAGGCCCAACGTGTGTTGGGTTAAGGCCCAACGTGTGTTGGGTTAAGGCCCAACGTGTGTTGGGTTAAGGCCCAACGTGTGTTGGGTTAAGGCCCAACGTGTGTTGGGTTAAGGCCCAACGTGTGTTGGGTTAAGGCCCAACGTGTGTTGGGTTAAGGCCCAACGTGTGTTGGGTTAAGGCCCAACGTGTGTTGGGTTAAGGCCCAACGTGTGTTGGGTTAAGGCCCAACGTGTGTTGGGTTACGTTAAGGGGCAATGTGGGTTACGTTAAGGGGCAATGTGGGTTACGTTAAGGGGCAATGTGGGTTACGTTACGGCGCAATATAGGTTACGTTACGGCGCAATATAGGTTACGTTACGGCGCAATATAGGTTACGTTACGGCGCAATATAGGTTACGTTAAGGCGCAATATCGGTTACGTTAAGGCGCAATACAGGTTACGTTAAGGCGCAATACAGGTTACGTTAAGGCGCAATACAGGTTACGTTAAGGCGCAATACAGGTTACGTTAAGGCGCAATACAGGTTACGTTAAGGCGCAATACAGGTTACGTTAAGGCGCAATACAGGTTACGTTAAGGCGCAATACAGGTTACGTTAAGGCGCAATACAGGTTACGTTAAGGCGCAATACAGGTTACGTTAAGGCGCAATACAGGTTACGTTAAGGCGCAATACAGGTTACGTTAAGGCGCAATACAGGTTACGTTAAGGCGCAATACAGGTTACGTTAAGGCGCAATACAGGTTACGTTAAGGCGCAATACAGGTTACGTTAAGGCGCAATACAGGTTACGTTAAGGCGCAATACAGGTTACGTTAAGGCGCAATACAGGTTACGTTAAGGCGCAATACAGGTTACGTTAAGGCGCAATACAGGTTACGTTAAGGCGCAATACAGGTTACGTTAAGGCGCAATACAGGTTACGTTAAGGCGCAATACAGGTTACGTTAAGGCGCAATACAGGTTAGGTTAAGGCGCAATACAGGTTAGGTTAAGGCGCAATACAGGTTAGGTTAAGGTACGACATAGGTTAGGTTAAGGTACGACATAGGTTAGGTTAAGGTACGACATAGGTTAGGTTAAGGTACGACATAGGTTAGGTTAAGGTACGACATAGGTTAGGTTAAGGTACGACATAGGTTAGGTTAAGGTACGACATAGGTTAGGTTAAGGTACGACATAGGTTAGGTTAAGGTACGACATAGGTTAGGTTAAGGTACGACATAGGTTAGGTTAAGGTACGACATAGGTTAGGTTAAGGTACGACATAGGTTAGGTTAAGGTACGACATAGGTTAGGTTAAGGTACGACATAGGTTAGGTTAAGGTACGACATAGGTTAGGTTAAGGTACGACATAGGTTAGGTTAAGGTACGACATAGGTTAGGTTAAGGTACGACATAGGTTAGGTTAAGGTACGACATAGGTTAGGTTAAGGTACGACATAGGTTAGGTTAAGGTACGACATAGGTTAGGTTAAGGTACGACATAGGTTAGGTTAAGGTACGACATAGGTTAGGTTAAGGTACGACATAGGTTAGGTTAAGGTACGACATAGGTTAGGTTAAGGTACGACATAGGTTAGGTTAAGGTACGACATAGGTTAGGTTAAGGTACGACATAGGTTAGGTTAAGGTACGACATAGGTTAGGTTACGGTACGACATAGGTTAGGTTACGGTACGACATAGGTTAGGTTACGGTACGACATAGGTTAGGTTACGGTACGACATAGGTTAGGTTACGGTACGACATAGGTTAGGTTACGGTACGACATAGGTTAGGTTACGGTACGACATAGGTTAGGTTACGGTACGACATAGGTTAGGTTACGGTACGATATAGGTTAGGTTACGGTACGATATAGGTTAGGTTAAGGTACACATTGTTGTAAGGAAAGGTTTAATGGGGGGCGGGGCGGGGCGGCCGGTTTGTTGATTGTGATTATAGTAAGTGGATGCCTGCGGCATCATCTGATTTGCCACGTCAGGATGCACCTTTGGCTCATGACAGGCGGCGCTCTCATTCCATGCTTGTGGCAGACCTGTGTCTTTCATTCCTGCCATTGTTTGTGTGCTGTGAGAGGAGGCAGTATTGTGATGTTGGGTGCACCCCTGTGTAGGACATGTGTGGGTGTTGGTGGCTTGGCTGAGCAATGGTGGTTGTCGGGTGGGTGGGATATTCTGTTTTCTGAGTGGACCTCCCAGTCTGGTTATGACAGTGTGGATTGTCTAATGTGGCGGAGAGGATGCACTGGGTGTTGTTCCATGCTGGTGCTTACATATTGTCTGTGTGCGTGTTACAGGCAGAGAGTAGTGCGTGATAAGGGTGTGTGGCTGACGTGTGGTTGTGATTGTGAGCAGAGTCTTTCAGCATGTATACGGACAGTTGTATACATTATCTGTATTCTGATGGCTCTATCTATTACTAATCAGCGCCGTGTATACGTTTAATCCGGTTCCAGTCGAAACTGTTGTATCTCTGTACATTAGTGACACGGCGAGCC
>NW_025726662.1:0-52824 GCF_021461395.2 Schistocerca americana
AATCCGACGCAAAAATGATAGTGAATAGTAACGTTCAGCGCCTCCTGATGACGATAGAACTCTCAAATTGCGTCGAGATTCAATACATCGGCCTCCAGCCGACTTGTCTCCAAGGGTCAATAGCTGCCTCGGGCACCGTATGGTCGTTCCCCTGTGAGTCAACATTTTCGAATCCGACGCAAAACTGATAGTTAAGTGTAATGCTCAGGGCCTCTTAATGACGATGGAACACTCAAATTGCGTCGAGATTCAATACATCGGCCTCCAGCCGACTTGTCTCCAAGGGTCTATTGCTGCCTCGGGCACCTTATGGTCGTTCTCCTGTGAGTTTAGATTATCGAATCCGACGCAAAAATGATAATTAATTTTAACGTTCAGGGCCTCCTAATGCCGATGCAACACTCAAATTGCGTCGAGATTCAATACATCGGCCTCCAGCCGACTTGTCTCCTAGGGACTATTGCTGCCTCGGGCACCTTATGGTCGTTCTCCTGTGAGTCTAGATTTTCGAATTCGACCGAAAAATGATGGTTAATTGTAACGTTCAGGGCCTTCTAATGACGATGGAACACTCAAATTGCGTCGAAATTCAATACATCGGCCTCCAGCCGACTTGTCTCCAAGGGTCTATTGCTGCCTCGGGCACCTTATGGTCGTTCTCCTGTGAGTTTAGATTATCGAATCGGACGCAAAAATGATAGTTAATTGTAACGTTCAGGGCCTTGTAATGACGATGGAACACTCAAATTGCGTCGAGATTCAATACATCGGCCTCTAGCCGACTTGTCTCCAAGGGTCTATTGCTGACTCGGGCACCTTATGGTCGTTCTCCCGTGAGTTTAGATTTTCGAATCCGACGAAAAACTGATAGTTAATTGTAACATTCAGGGCCTCCTAATGACGATGGAACACTCAAATTCCGTCGCGATCCAATACATCGTCCTCCAGCCGACTTGACTCCAAGGGTCTAATGCTGCCTCGGGCACTTTATGGTCGTTCTCTTGTAAGTCTAGATTTACGAATCCGACGCCAAAATGATAGTTCATTGTAACGTTCAGGGCCGCCTAATGACAATGGAAATCTCAAATTGCGTCGAGTTTCAATACTTCGTTCTCCAGCCGACTTGTCTCCAAGGGTCAATAGCTGCCTCGGGCACCGTATCGTCGTTCCCCTGTGAGTCAACATTTTCGAATCCGACGCAAAACTGATAGTTAAATGTAATGCTCAGGGCCTCTTAATGACGATGGAACACTGAAATTGCGTCGTGAGGCAATACTTCTTCCTCCAGCCGACTTGTCTCCAAGGGGATATTGCTGTCTCGGGCACCATATGATCCTTCTCCTGTGAGTCTAGATTTCGAATCCGACGCAAAAATGATAGTGAATAGTAACGTTCAGCGCCTCCTGATGACGATAGAAATCTCAAATTGCGTCGAGATTCAATACATCGGCCTCCAGCCGACTTGTCTCCAAGGGTCTGTTGCTGCCTCGGGCACCTTATGGTCGTTCTACTGTGCGTTTAGATTATCGAATCCGACGCAAAAATGATAGTTAATTTTAACGTTCAGGGCCTCCTAATGCCGATGGAACACTCAAATTGCGTCGAAATTCAATACATCGGCCTCCAGCCGACTTGTCTCCAAGGGTCTATTGCTGCCTCGGGCACCTTATGGTCGGTCTCCTGTGAGTTTAGATTATCGAAACGGACGCAAAAATGATAGTTAATTGTAACGTTCAGGGCCTCCTAATGCCGATGGAACACTCAAATTGCGTCGAGATTCAATACATCGGCCTCTAGCCGACTTGTCTCCAAGGGTCTATTGCTGACTCGGGCACCTTATGGTCGTTCCCCTGTGAGTCAACATTTTAGAATCCGACGCAAAAATGATAGTTAATTGTAACGTTCAGGGCCTTGTAATGACGATGGAACACTCAAATTGCGTCGAGATTCAATACATCGCCTCCAGCCGACTTGTCTCCAAGGGTCTGTTGCTGCCTCGGGCACCTTATGGTCGTTCTCCTGTGAGTTTAGATTATCGAATCCGACGCAAAAATGATAGTTAATTGTAACGTTCAGGGCCTCCTAATGCCGATGGAACACTCAAATTGCGTCGAGATTCAATACATCGGCCTCCAGCCGACTTGTCTCCAAGGGTCTGTTGCTGCCTCGGGCACCTTATGGTCGTTCTCCTGTGAGTTTAGATTATCGAATCCGACGCAAAAATGATAGTTAATTTTAACGTTCAGGGCCTCCTAATGACGATGGAACACTCTAATTGCGTCGAGATTCAATACATCGGCCTCCAGCGGACTTGTCTCCAAGGGGATATTGCTGTCTCGGGCACCATATGATCCTTCTCCTGTGAGTCTAGATTTTCGAATCCGACGCAAAAATGATAGTGAATAGTAACGTTCAGCGCCTCCTGATGACGATAGAACTCTCAAATTGCGTCGAGATTCAATACATCGGCCTCCAGCCGACTTGTCTCCAAGGGTCAATAGCTGCCTCGGGCACCGTATGGTCGTTCCCCTGTGAGTCAACATTTTCGAATCCGACGCAAAACTGATAGTTAAATGTAATGCTCAGGGCCTCTTAATGACGATGGAACACTCAAATTGCGTCGAGATTCAATACATCGGCCTCCAGCCGACTTGTCTCCAAGGGTCTATTGCTGCCTCGGGCACCTTATGGTCGTTCTCCTGTGAGTTTAGATTATCGAATCCGACGCAAAAATGATAATTAATTTTAACGTTCAGGGCCTCCTAATGCCGATGCAACACTCAAATTGCGTCGAGATTCAATACATCGGCCTCCAGCCGACTTGTCTCCTAGGGACTATTGCTGCCTCGGGCACCTTATGGTCGTTCTCCTGTGAGTCTAGATTTTCGAATTCGACCGAAAAATGATGGTTAATTGTAACGTTCAGGGCCCTCTAATGACGATGGAACACTCAAATTGCGTCGAAATTCAATACATCGGCCTCCAGCCGACTTGTCTCCAAGGGTCTATTGCTGCCTCGGGCACCTTATGGTCGTTCTCCTGTGAGTTTAGATTATCGAATCGGACGCAAAAATGATAGTTAATTGTAACGTTCAGGGCCTTGTAATGACGATGGAACACTCAAATTGCGTCGAGATTCAATACATCGGCCTCTAGCCGACTTGTCTCCAAGGGTCTATTGCTGACTCGGGCACCTTATGGTCGTTCTCCCGTGAGTTTAGATTTTCGAATCCGACGAAAAACTGATAGTTAATTGTAACATTCAGGGCCTCCTAATGATGATGGAACACTCAAATTCCGTCGCGATCCAATACATCGTCCTCCAGCCGACTTGACTCCAAGGGTCTAATGCTGCCTCGGGCACTTTATGGTCGTTCTCTTGTAAGTCTAGATTTACGAATCCGACGCCAAAATGATAGTTAATTGTAACGTTCAGGGCCGCCTAATGACAATGGAACTCTCAAATTGCGTCGAGTTTCAATACATCGTTCTCCAGCCGACTTGTCTCCAAGGGTCAATAGCTGCCTCGGGCACCGTATGGTCGTTCCCCTGTGAGTCAACATTTTCGAATCCGACGCAAAACTGATAGTTAAATGTAATGCTCAGGGCCTCTTAATGACGATGGAACACTGAAATTGCGTCGTGAGTCAATACATCTTCCTCCAGCCGACTTGTCTCCAAGGGGATATTGCTGTCTCGGGCACCATATGATCCTTCTCCTGTGAGTCTAGATTTCGAATCCGACGCAAAAATGATAGTGAATAGTAACGTTCAGCGCCTCCTGATGACGATAGAAATCTCAAATTGCGTCGAGATTCAATACATCGGCCTCCAGCCGACTTGTCTCCAAGGGTCTGTTGCTGCCTCGGGCACCTTATGGTCGTTCTCCTGTGCGTTTAGATTATCGAATCCGACGCAAAAATGATAGTTACTTTTAACGTTCAGGGCCTCCTAATGCCGATGGAACACTCAAATTGCGTCGAGATTCAATACATCGGCCTCCAGCCGACTTGTCTCCAAGGGACTATTGCTGCCTCGGGCACCTTATGGTCGTTCTCCTGTGAGTCTAGATTTTCCAATTCGACGCAAAAATGATGGTTAATTGTAATGTTCAGGGCCTTCTAATGACGATGGAACACTCAAATTGCGTCGAAATTCAATACATCGGCCTCCAGCCGACTTGTCTCCAAGGGTCTATTGCTGCCTCGGGCACCTTATGGTCGGTCTCCTGTGAGTTTAGATGATCGAATCGGACGCAAAAATGATAGTTAATTGTAACGTTCAGGGCCTCCTAATGCCGATGGAACACTCAAATTGCGTCGAGATTCAATACATCGGCCTCTAGCCGACTTGTCTCCAAGGGTCTATTGCTGACTCGGGCACCTTATGGTCGTTCTCCCGTGAGTTTAGATTTTCGAATCCGACGAAAAACTGATAGTTAATTGTAACATTCAGGGCCTCCTAATGACGATGGAACACTCATTTTGCGTCGCGATCCAATACATCGTCCTCCAACCGACTTGTCTCCAAGGGTCAATAGCTGCCTCGGGCACCGTATGGACGTTCCCCTGTGAGTCAACATTTTAGAATCCGACGCAAAAATGATAGTTAATTGTAACGTTCAGGGCCTTGTAATGACGATGGAACACTGAAATTGCGTCGAGATTCAATACATCGGCCTCCAGCCGACTTGTCTCCAAGGGTCTGTTGCTGCCTCGGGCACCTTATGGTCGTTCTCCTGTGAGTTTAGATTATCGAATCCGACGCAAAAATGATAGTTAATTTTAACGTTCAGGGTCTTCTAATGACGATGGAACACTCAAATTGCGTCGAGATTCAATACATCGGCCTCCAGCCGACTTGCCTCCAAGGGTCTAATGCTGCCTCGGGCACTTTATGGTCGTTCCCCTGTGAGTCAACATTTTCGAATCCGACGCAAAACTGATAGTTAAATGTAATGCTCAGGGCCTCTTAATGACGATGGAACACTGAAATTGCGTCGAGAGTCAATACATCTTCCTCCAGCCAACTTGTCTACAAGGGGATATTGCTGCCTCGGGCACTTTATGGTCGTTCTCTTGTAAGTCTAGATTTACGAATCCGACGCCAAAATGATAGTTAATTGTAACGTTCAGGGCCTCCTAATGACGATGGAACACTCAAATTCCGTCGCGATCCAATACATCGTCCTCCAGCCGACTTGCCTCCAAGGGTCTAATGCTGCCTCGGGCACTTTATGGTCGTTCTCTTGTAAGTCTAGATTTACGAATCCGACGCCAAAATGATAGTTAATTGTAACGTTCAGGGCCTTGTAATGACGATGGAACACTCAAATTGCGTCGAGATTCAATACATCATCCTCCAGCCGACTTGTCTCCAATGGGCTGTTGCTGCCTCGGGCACCGTATGGTCGTTCTCCTGTGAGTTTAGATTATCGAATCCGACGCAAAAATGATAGTTAATTTTAACGTTCAGGGCCTCCTAATGACGATGGAACACTCTAATTGCGTCGAGATTCAATACATCGGCCTCCAGCGGACTTGTCTCCAAGGGGATATTGCTGTCTCGGGCACCATACGATCCTTCTCCTGTGAGTCTAGATTCTCGAATCCGACGCAAAAATGATAGTGAATAGTAACGTTCAGCGCCTCCTGATGACGATAGAACTCTCAAATTGCGTCGAGATTCAATACATCGGCCTCCAGCCGACTTGTCTCCAAGGGTCAATAGCTGCCTCGGGCACCGTATGGTCGTTCCCCTGTGAGTCAACATTTTCGAATCCGACGCAAAACTGATAGTTAAATGTAATGCTCAGGGCCTCTTAATGACGATGGAACACTCAAATTGCGTCGAGATTCAATACATCGGCCTCCAGCCGACTTGTCTCCAAGGGTCTATTGCTGCCTCGGGCACCTTATGGTCGTTCTCCTGTGAGTTTAGATTATCGAATCCGACGCAAAAATGATAATTAATTTTAACGTTCAGGGCCTCCTAATGCCGATGCAACACTCAAATTGCGTCGAGATTCAATACATCGGCCTCCAGCCGACTTGTCTCCTAGGGACTATTGCTGCCTCGGGCACCTTATGGTCGTTCTCCTGTGAGTCTAGATTTTCGAATTCGACCGAAAAATGATGGTTAATTGTAACGTTCAGGGCCTTCTAATGACGATGGAACACTCAAATTGCGTCGAAATTCAATACATCGGCCTCCAGCCGACTTGTCTCCAAGGGTCTATTGCTGCCTCGGGCACCTTATGGTCGTTCTCCTGTGAGTTTAGATTATCGAATCGGACGCAAAAATGATAGTTAATTGTAACGTTCAGGGCCTTGTAATGACGATGGAACACTCAAATTGCGTCGAGATTCAATACATCGGCCTCTAGCCGACTTGTCTCCAAGGGTCTATTGCTGACTCGGGCACCTTATGGTCGTTCTCCCGTGAGTTTAGATTTTCGAATCCGACGAAAAACTGATAGTTAATTGTAACATTCAGGGCCTCCTAATGACGATGGAACACTCAAATTCCGTCGCGATCCAATACATCGTCCTCCAGCCGACTTGACTCCAAGGGTCTAATGCTGCCTCGGGCACTTTATGGTCGTTCTCTTGTAAGTCTAGATTTACGAATCCGACGCCAAAATGATAGTTCATTGTAACGTTCAGGGCCGCCTAATGACAATGGAAATCTCAAATTGCGTCGAGTTTCAATACTTCGTTCTCCAGCCGACTTGTCTCCAAGGGTCAATAGCTGCCTCGGGCACCGTATCGTCGTTCCCCTGTGAGTCAACATTTTCGAATCCGACGCAAAACTGATAGTTAAATGTAATGCTCAGGGCCTCTTAATGACGATGGAACACTGAAATTGCGTCGTGAGGCAATACTTCTTCCTCCAGCCGACTTGTCTCCAAGGGGATATTGCTGTCTCGGGCACCATATGATCCTTCTCCTGTGAGTCTAGATTTCGAATCCGACGCAAAAATGATAGTGAATAGTAACGTTCAGCGCCTCCTGATGACGATAGAAATCTCAAATTGCGTCGAGATTCAATACATCGGCCTCCAGCCGACTTGTCTCCAAGGGTCTGTTGCTGCCTCGGGCACCTTATGGTCGTTCTACTGTGCGTTTAGATTATCGAATCCGACGCAAAAATGATAGTTAATTTTAACGTTCAGGGCCTCCTAATGCCGATGGAACACTCAAATTGCGTCGAGATTCAATACATCGGCCTCCAGCCGACTTGTCTCCAAGGGACTATTGCCGCCTCGGGCACCTTATGGTCGTTCTCCTGTGAGTCTAGATTTTCCAATTCGACGCAAAAATGATGGTTAATTGTAACGTTCAGGGCCTTCTAATGACGATGGAACACTCAAATTGCGTCGAAATTCAATACATCGGCCTCCAGCCGACTTGTCTCCAAGGGTCTATTGCTGCCTCGGGCACCTTATGGTCGGTCTCCTGTGAGTTTAGATTATCGAAACGGACGCAAAAATGATAGTTAATTGTAACGTTCAGGGCCTCCTAATGCCGATGGAACACTCAAATTGCGTCGAGATTCAATACATCGGCCACTAGCCGACTTGTCTCCAAGGGTCTATTGCTGACTCGGGCACCTTATGGTCGTTCCCCTGTGAGTCAACATTTTAGAATCCGACGCAAAAATGATAGTTAATTGTAACGTTCAGGGCCTTGTAATGACGATGGAACACTCAAATTGCGTCGAGATTCAATACATCGGCCTCCAGCCGACTTGTCTCCAAGGGTCTGTTGCTGCCTCGGGCACCTTATGGTCGTTCTCCTGTGAGTTTAGATTATCGAATCCGACGCAAAAATGATAGTTAATTGTAACGTTCAGGGCCTCCTAATGCCGATGGAACACTCAAATTGCGTCGAGATTCAATACATCGGCCTCCAGCCGACTTGTCTCCAAGGGTCTGTTGCTGCCTCGGGCACCTTATGGTCGTTCTCCTGTGAGTTTAGATTATCGAATCCGACGCAAAAATGATAGTTAATTTTAACGTTCAGGGCCTCCTAATGACGATGGAACACTCTAATTGCGTCGAGATTCAATACATCGGCCTCCAGCGGACTTGTCTCCAAGGGGATATTGCTGTCTCGGGCACCATATGATCCTTCTCCTGTGAGTCTAGATTTTCGAATCCGACGCAAAAATGATAGTGAATAGTAACGTTCAGCGCCTCCTGATGACGTTAGTACTCTCAAATTGCGTCGAGATTCAATACATCGGCCTCCAGCCGACTTGTCTCCAAGGGTCAATAGCTGCCTCGGGCACCGTATGGTCGTTCCCCTGTGAGTCAACATTTTCGAATCCGACGCAAAACTGATAGTTAAATGTAATGCTCAGGGCCTCTTAATGACGATGGAACACTGAAATTGCGTCGAGAGTCAATACATCTTCCTCCAGCCGACTTGTCTACAAGGGGATATTGCTGCCTCGGGCTCCATGTGGTCCGTCTCCTGTGAGTCTAGATTTACGAATCCGACGCGAAACTGATAGTTAATTGTAAGGTTCAGGGCCTCCTAATGACGATGGAACACTCTAATTGCGTCGAGATTCAATACATCGGCCTCCAGCGGACTTGTCTCCAAGGGGATATTGCTGTCTCGGGCACCATATGATCCTGCTCCTGTGAGTCTAGATTTTCGAATCCGATGCAAAAATGATAGTGAATAGTAACGTTCAGCGCCTCCTGATGACGATAGAACTCTCAAATTGCGTCGAGATTCAATACATCGGCCTCCAGCCGACTTGTCTCCAAGTGTCTATTGCTGCCTCGGGCACCGTGTGGTCGTTCCCCTGTGAGTCAACATTTTAGAATCCGACGCAAAAATGATAGTTAATTGTAACGTTCAGGGCCTTGTAATGACGATGGAACACTCAAATTGCGTCGAGATTCAATACATCGGCCTCCAGCCGACTTGTCTCCAAGGGTCTGTTGCTGCCTCGGGCACCTTATGGTCGTTCTCCTGTGAGTTTAGATTATCGAATCCGACGCAAAAAAGATAGTAAATTTTAACGTTCAGGGCCTCCTAATGCCGATGGAACACTCAAATTGCGTCGAGATTCAATACATCGGCCTCCAGCCGACTTGTCTCCAAGGGTCTGTTGCTGCCTCGGGCACCTTATGGTCGTTCTCCTGTGAGTTTAGATTATCGAATCCGACGCAAAAATGATAGTTAATTTTAACGTTCAGGGCCTTCTAATGACGATGCAACACTCAAATTGCGTCGAGATTCAATACATCGGCCTCCAGCCGACTTGTCTCCAAGGGTCTATTGCTGCCTCGGGCACCTTATGGTCGATCTCCTGTGAGTTTAGATTATCGAATCCGACGCAAAAATGATAGTTAATTGTAACGTTCAGGGCCTCCTAATGCCGATGGAACACTCAAATGGCGTCGAGATTCAATACATCGGGTTCCAGCCGACTTGTCTTCAAGAGTCTGTTGATGCCTCGGGCACCTTATGGTCGTTCTCCTGTGAGTTTAGATTATCGAATCCGACGCAAAAATGATAGTTAATTTTAACGTTCAGGGCCTCCCAATGCCGATGCAACACTCAAATTGCGTCGAGATTCAATACATCGGCCTCCAGCCGACTTGTCTCCAAGGGACTATTGCTGCCTCGGGCACCTTATGGTCGTGCTCCTGTGAGTCTAGATTTTCGAATCCGACCCAAAAATGATGGTTAATTGTAACGTTCAGGGCCTCCTACTGACGATAGAAGACTCAAATTGCGTCGAGATTCAATACATCGTCCTCCAGCCGATTTGTCTCCAAGGGTTATATTGCTGTCTCGAGCACCGTATGAACTTCTCCTGTGAGTAGATTTTCGAATCCGACGCGAAACTGATAGTTAATTGTAAGGTTCAGGGCCTTGTAATGACGATGGAACACTCAAATTGCGTCGAGATTCAATATATCGGCCTCCAGCCGACTTCTCTCCAACGGTCTATTGCTGCCTCGAGCACCTTATGATCGTTCTCCTGTGAGTTTATTTTCGAATCCGTCGAAAAACTGATAGTTAATTGTAACATTCAGGGCCTCCTAATGACGATGGAACACTCATTTTGCGTCGCGATCCGATACATCGTCCTCCAACCGACTTGTCTCCAGGGGTCAATAGCTGCCTCGGGCACCGTATGGTCGTTCCCCTGTGAGTTTAGATTATCGAATCCGACGCAAAAATGATAGTTAATTGTAACGTTTAGGGCCTCCTAATGACGATGGGACACTCAAATTGCGTCGAGATTCAATACATCGTCCTCCAGCCGACTTGTCTCCAAGGGGATATTGCTGTCTCGGGCACAATATGATCCTTCTCCTGTGAGTCTAGACTTTCGAATCCGACGCAAAAATGATAGTGAATTGTAACGTGCAGCGCCTCCTAATGACAGTAGCAGACTCAAATGGCGTCGGGATTCAATACATCGTCCTAAAGCCGATTTGTCTCCGAGGGGATATTCCTGCCTCGGGCACCAAATGGTTCGTCTACTGTGAGTCTAGATTTTCTAATCCGACGAAAAACTGATAGTGAATTGTAACGTTCAGCGCCTCCTAATGACGATAGAAGACTCAAATTGCGTCGCGATCCAATACATCGTCCTCCAGCCGACTTGTCTCCAAGGGTATATTGTTGCCTCGGGCACCTTATGGTCGTTCTCCTGTGAGTCTAGATATTCGAATCCGACGCAAAAATGATAGTTAATTGTAACGTTCAGGGCCTTGTAATGACGATGGAACACTCAAATTGCGTCGAGATTCAATACATCGGCCTCCAGCCGACTTGTCTCCAAGGGACTATTGCTGCCTCGGGCAACTTATGGTCGTGCTCCTGTGAGTCTAGATTTTCGAATCCGACCCAAAAATGATGGTTAATTGTAACGTTCAGGGCCTCCTACTGACGATAGAAGACTCAAATTGCGTCGAGATTCAATACATCGTCCTCCAGCCGATTTGTCTCCAAGGGGTATATTGCTGTCTCGAGCACCGTATGAACTTCTCCTGTGAGTAGATTTTCGAATCCGACGCGAAACTGATAGTTAATTGTAAGGTTCAGGGCCTTGTAATGACGATGGAACACTCAAATTGCGTCGAGATTCAATATATCGGCCTCCAGCCGACTTCTCTCCAACGGTCTATTGCTGCCTCGAGCACCTTATGATCGTTCTCCTGTGAGTTTAGATTTTCGAATCCGACGAAAAACTGATAGTTAATTGTAACATTCAGGGCCTCCTAATGACGATGGAACACTCATTTTGCGTCGCGATCCGATACATCGTCCTCCAACCGACTTGTCTCCAGGGGTCAATAGCAGCCTCGGGCACCGTATGGTCGTTCCCCTGTGAGTTTAGATTATCGAATCCGACGCAAAAATGATAGTTAATTGTAACGTTTAGGGCCTCCTAATGACGATGGGACACTCAAATTGCGTCGAGATTCAATACATCGTCCTCCAGCCGACTTGTCTCCAAGGGGATATTGCTGTCTCGGGCACAATATGATCCTTCTCCTGTGAGTCTAGATTTTCGAATCCGACGCAAAAATGATAGTGAATTGTAACGTGCAGCGCCTCCTAATGACAGTAGCAGACTCAAATGGCGTCGGGATTCAATACATCGTCCTAAAGCCGATTTGTCTCCGAGGGGATATTCCTGCCTCGGGCACCAAATGGTTCGTCTACTGTGAGTCTAGATTTTCTAATCCGACGAAAAACTGATAGTGAATTGTAACGTTCAGCGCCTCCTAATGACGATAGAAGACTCAAATTGCGTCGCGATCCAATACATCGTCCTCCAACCGACTTCTCTCCAAGGGTCAATAGTTGCCTCGGGCACCGTATGGTCGTTCCCCTGTGAGTCAACATTTTAGAATCCAACGCAAAAATGATAGTTAATTGTAACGTTCAGGGCCTTGTAATGACGATGGAACACTCAAATTGCGTCGAGATTCAATACATCGGCCTCCAGCCGACTTGTCTCCAAGGGTCTGTTGCTGCCTCGGGCACCTTATGGTCGTTCTCCTGTGGGTTTAGATTATCGAATCCGACGCAAAAATGATAGTTAATTGTAACGTTTAGGGCCTTGTAATGACGATGGGACACTCAAATTGCGTCGAGATTCAATACATCGTCCTCCAGCCGACTTGTCTCCAAGGGGATATTGCTGTCTCGGGCACAATATGATCCTTCTCCTGTGAGTCTAGATTTTCTAATCCGACGAAAAACTGATAGTGAATTGTAACGTTCAGCGCCTCCTAATGACGATAGAAGACTCAAATTGCGTCGCGATCCAATACATCGTCCTCCAGCCGACTTGTCTCCAAGGGTATATTGTTGCCTCGGGCACCTTATGGTCGTTCTCCTGTGAGTCTAGATATTCGAATCCGACGCAAAAATGATAGTTAATTGTAACGTTCAGGGCCTTGTAATGACGATGGAACACTCAAATTGCGTCGAGATTCAATACATCGGCCTCCAGCCGACTTGTCTCCAAGGGTCTGTTGCTGCCTCGGGCACCTTATGGTCGTTCTCCTGTGAGTTTAGATTAACGAATCCGACGCAAAAATGATAGTTAATTGTAACGTTCAGGGCCTCCTAATGCCGATGGAACACTCAAATTGCGTCGAGATTCAATACATCGGCTTCCAGCCGACTTGTCTCCAAGGGTCTGTTGCTGCCTCGGGCACCTCATGGTCGTTCTCCTGTGAGTTTAGATTATCGAATCCGACGCAAAAATGATAGTTAATTTTAACGTTCAGGGCCTCCAAATGCCGATGGAACACTCAAATTGCGTCGAAATTCAATACATCGGCCTCCAGCCGTCTTGTCTCCAAGGGTCTATTGCTGCCTCGGGCACCTTATGGTCGTTCTCCTGTGAGTTTAGATTATCGAATCCGACGAAAAACTGATAGTGAATTGTAACGTTCAGCGCCTCCTAATGACGTTAGAAGACTCAAATTGCGTCGCGATCCAATACATCGTCCTCCAGCCGACTTGTCTCCAAGGGTCTATTGCTGCCTCGGGCACCTTATGTTCGTTCTCCTGTGAGTCTAGATACTCGAATCCGACGCAAATATGATAGTTAATTGTAACGTTCAGGGCCTTGTAATGACGATGGAACACTCAAATTGCGTCGAGATTCAATACATCGTCCTCCAGCCGACTTGTCTCCAAGGGTCTGTTGCTGCCTCGGGCACCTTATGGTCGTTCTCCTGTGAGTTTAGATTATCGAATCCGACGCAAAAATGATAGTTAATTGTAACGTTCAGGGCCTCCTAATGCCGATGGAACACTCAAATTGCGTCGAGATTCAATACATCGGCCTCCAGCCGACCAGTCTCCAAGGGTCTGTTGCTGCCTCGGGCACCTTATGGTCGTTCTCCTGTGAGTTTAGATTATCGAATCCGACGCAAAAATGATAGTTAATTTTAACGTTCAGGGCCTCCTAATGCCGATGGAACACTCAAATTGCGTCGAGATTCAATACATCGGCCTCCAGCCGACTTGTCTCCATGGGTCTATTGCTGCCTCGGGCACATTATGGTCGTTCTCCTGTGAGTCTAGATTTTCGAATCCGACGCAAAAATGATAGTTAATTGTAACGTTCAGGGCCTCCTAATGCCGATGGAACTCTCAAATTGCGTCGAGATTCAATACATCGGCCTCCCCCGGACTTGTCTCGAAGGGGATATTGCTGTCTCGAGCACCGTATGAACATCTCCTGTGAGTAGATTTTCGAATCCGACGCATAAATGATAGTTAAATGTAATGCTCAGGGCCTCTTAATGACGATGGGAAACTGAAATTGCGTCGAGAGTCAATACATCTTCCTCCAGCCGACTTGTCTACAAGGGGATATTGCTTCCTCGGGCTCCATGTGGTCCGTCTCCTGTGAGTCTAGATTTTCGAATCCGACGCGAAACTGATAGTTAATTGTAAGGTTCAGGGCCTCCTAATGACGATGGAACACTCTAATTGCGTCGAGATTCAATACATCGGCCTCCAGCCGACTTGTCTCCAAGGGGATATTGCTGTCTCGGGCACCATATGATCCTTCTCCTGTGAGTCTAGATTTTCGAATCCGACGCAAAAATGATAGTGAATAGTAACGTTCAGCGCCTCCTGATGACGATAGAACTCTCAAATTGCGTCGAGATTCAATACATCGTCCTCCAGCCGACGTGTCTCCAAGGGTCTGTTGCTGCCTCGGGCACCTTATGGTCGTTCTCCTGTGAGTTTAGATTATCGAATCCGACGCAAAAATGATAGTTAATTGTAACGTTTAGGGCCTCCTAATGACTATGGAACACTCAAATTGCGTCGATATTCAATACATCGGCCTCCAGCCGACTTGTCTCCAAGGGTCTGTTGCTGCCTCGGGCACCTAATGGTCGTTCTCCTGTGAGTTTAGATTATCGAATCCGACGCAAAAATGATAGTTAATTGTAACATTTAGGGCCTTGTAATGACGATGGGACACTCAAATTGCGTCGAGATTCAATACATCGTCCTCCAGCCGACTTGTCTCCAAGGGTCTAATGCTGCCTCGGGCACCTTATGGTCGTTCTCCTGTAAGTTTAGATTATCGAATCCGAAGCAAAAATGATAGTTAATTGTAACGTTTAGGGCCTCTTAATGACGATGGAACACTCAAATTGCGTCGATATTCAATACATCGGCCTCCAGCCGACTTGTCTCCAAGGGTCTGTTGCTGCCTCGGGCACCATATGATCCTTCTCCTGCGAGTCTAGATTTTCGAATCCGACGCAAAAATGATAGTGAATAGTAACATTCAGCGCCTCCTGATGTCGATAGAACTCTCAAATTGCGTCGAGATTCAATACAACGTCCTCCAGCCGACTTGTCTCCAAGGGTCTGACGCTGCCTCGGGCACCTTATGGTCGTTCTCTTGTAAGTCTAGATTTTCGAATCCGACGCAAAAATGATAGTTAATTGTAACGTTCAGGGCCTCCTAATGCCGATGGAACTCTCAAATTGCGTCAAGATTCAATACATCGGCCTCCCGCGGACTTATCTCCAAGGGGATATTGCTGTTTCGAGCACCGTATGAACTTCTCCTATGAGTAGATTTTCGAATCCGACGCATGAATGATAGTTAATTGTAACGTTCAGGGCCTTCTAATGACGATGGGACAATCAAATTGCGTCAAGATTCAATACATCGGCCTCCAGCCGACTTGTCTCCAACGGTCTATTGCTGCCTCGGGCACCTTATGGTCGTTCTCCTGTGAGTCTAGATTTTCGTATCCGACGCAAAAATGATAGTTAATTGTAACGTTCAGGGCCTTCTAATGACGATGGAACACTCAAATTGCGTCGAGATTCAATACATCGGCCCCCAGCCGACTTGTCACCAGGGGTCTATTGCTGCCTCGGGCACCTTATGGTCGTTCTCCATTGAGTCTAGATATTCAAATCCGACGCAAAAATGATAGTTAATTGAAACGTTCAGGGCCTTGTAATGACGATGGAACACTCAAATTGCGTCGAGGTGAAATACATCGTCCTCCAGCCGACTTGTCTCCAAGGGTCTGTTGCTGCCTCGGGCACCTTATGGTCGTTCTCCTGTGAGTTTAGATTATCGAATCCGACGCAAAAATGATAGTTAATTGTAACGTTCAGGGCCTCCTAATGCCGATGGAACACTCAAATTGCGTCGAGATTCAATACATCGGCCTCCAGCCGACTAGTCTCCAAGGGTCTGTTGCTGCCTCGGGCACCTTATGGTCGTTCTCCTGTGAGTTTAGATTATCGAATCCGACGCAAAAATGATAGTTAATTTTAACGTTCAGGGCCTCCTAATGCCGATGGAACACTCAAATTGCGTCGAGATTCAATACATCGGCCTCCAGCCGACTTGTCTCCATGGGTCTATTGCTGCCTCGGGCACCTTATGGTCGTTCTCCTGTGAGTCTAGATTTTCGAATCCGACGCAAAAAAGATAGTTAATTGTAAAGTTCAGGGCCTTCTAATGACGATGGAACACTCAAATTGCGTCGAAATTCAATACATCGGCCTCCAGCCGACTAGTCTCCAAGGGTCTGTTGCTGCCTCGGGCACCTTATGGTCGTTCTCCTGTGAGTTTAGATTATCGAATCCGACGCAAAAATGATAGTGAATTTTAACGTTCAGGGCCTCCTAATGCCGATGGAACACTCAAATTGCGTCGAGATTCAATACATCGGCCTCCAGCCGACTTGTCTCCATGGGTCTATTGCTGCCTCGGGCACCTTATGGTCGTTCTCCTGTGAGTTTAGATTTTCGAATCCGACGAAAAACTGATAGTTAATTGTAACATTCAGGGCCTCCTAATGACGATGGAACACTCATTTTGCGTCGCGATCCAATACATCGTCCTCCAACCGACTTGTCTCCAAGGGTCAATAGCTGCCTCGGGCACCGTATGGTCGTTCCCCTGTGAGTCTAGATTTTCGAATCCGACGCGAAACTGATAGTTAATTGCAAGATTCAGGGCCTCCTAATGACGATGGAACACTCAAATTGCGTCGAGATTCAATACATCGGCATCCAGCGGACTTGTCTCCAAGGGGATATTGCTGTCTCGGGCACCATATGATCCTTCTCCTGTGAGTCTAGATTTTCGAATCCGACGCAAAAATGATAGTGAATAGTAACGTTCAGCGCCTCCTGATGACGATAGAAGTCTCAAATTGCGTCGAGATTCAATACATCGGCCTCCAGCCGACTTGTCTCCAAGGGTCTATTGCTGCCTCGGGCACCGTATGGTCGTTCCCCTGTGAGTCAACATTTTAGAATCCGACGCAAAAATGATAGTTAATTGTAACGTTCAGGGCCTTGTAATGACAATGGAACACTCAAATTGCGTCGAGATTCAATACATCGGCCTCCAGCCGACTTGTCTCCAAGGGTCTATTGCTGCCTCGGGCACCTTATGGTCGTTCTCCTGTGAGTCTAGATTATCGAATCCGACGTGTAAATGATAGTAAATTGTAACGTTTAGGGCCTTGTAATGACGATGGAACACTCAAATTGCGTCGAGATTCAATACATCGGCCTCCAGCCTACTTGTCTCCAAGGGTCTGTTGCTGCCTCGGGCACCTTATGGTCGTTCTCTTGTAACTCTAGATTTTCGAATCCGACGCAAAAATGATAGTTAATTGTAACGTTCAGGGCCTTGTAATGACGATGGAACACTCAAATTGCGTCGAGATTCAATACATCGGCCTCCAGCCGACTTGTCTCCAAGGGTCTGTTGCTGTCTTGGCCACCTTATGGTCGTTCTCCTGTGAGTTTAGATTATCGAATCCGACGCAAAAATGATAGTTAATTGTAACGTTTAGGGCCATGTAATGGCGATGGGGCACTCAGATTGCGTCGAGATTCAATACATCGTCCTCCAGCCGACTTGTCTCCAAGGGTCTAATGCTGCCTCGGGCACCTTATGGTCGTTCTCCTGTGAGTTTAGATTATCGAATCCGACGCAAAAATGATAGTTAATTGTAACGTTTAGGGCCTCCTAATGACGATGGAACATTCAAATTGCGTCGATATTCAATACATCGGCCTCCAGCCGACTTGTCTCCAAGGGTTTGTTGCTGCCTCGGGCACCATATGATCCTTCTCCTGTGAGTCTAGATTTTCGAATCCGACGCAAAAATGATAGTGAATTGTAACGTTCAGGGCCTCCTAATGACGATAGAAGACTCAAATTGCGTTGAGATTCAATACATCGTCCTCCAGCCGATTTGTCTCCAAGGGGTATATTGCTGTCTCGAGCACCGTATGAACTTCTCCTGTGAGTAGATTTTCGAATCCGACGCGAAACTGATAGTTAATTGTAAGGTTCAGGGCCTTGTAATGACGATGGAACACTCAAATTGCGTCGAGATTCAATACTTCGGCCTCCAGCCGAATTGTCTCCAACGGTCTATTGCTGCCTCGGGCACCTTATGGTCGTTCTCCTGTGAGTTTAGATTTTCGAATCCGACGAAAAACTGATAGTTAATTGTAACACTCAGGGCCTCCTAATGACGATGGAACACTCATTTTGCGTCGCGATCCAATACATCGTCCTCCAACCGACTTGTCTCCAAGGGTCAATAGCTGCCTCGGGCACCGTATGGTCGTTCCCCTGTGAGTTTAGATTATCGAATCCGACGCAAAAATGATAGTTAATTGTAACGTTCAGGGCCCTCTAATGACGATGGAGCACTCAAATTGCGACGAGATTCAATACATCGGCCTATAGCCGACTTGTCTCCAAGGGGATATCGCTGCCTCGGGCACCACATGGTCCTTCTCCTGTGAGTCTAGATTTTCGAATCCGACGCAAAAATGATAGTGAATTGTAACGTTCAGCGCCTCCTAATGACGATAGAAGACTCAAATTGCGTCGCGATCCAATACATCGTCCTCCAGCCGACTTGTCTCCAAGGGTCTATTGCTGCCTCGGGGACCTAATGGTCGTTCTCCTGTGAGTCTAGATTTTCGAATCCAACGCAAAAATGATAGTTAATTGCAACGTTCAGGGCCTTGTAATGACGATGGAACACTCAAATTGCGTCGACATTTAATACATCGGCCTCCAGCCGACTTCTCTCCAAGGATCTGTTGCAGCCTCGGGCACCTTATGGTCGTTCTCCTGTGAGTTTAGATTATCGAATCCGACGCAAAAATGATAGTTAATTGTAACGTTTAGGGCCTTGTAATGACGATGGGGCACTCAAATTGCGTCGAGATTCAATACATCGTCCTCCAGCCGACTTGTCTCCAAAGGTCTAATGCTGCCTCGGGCACCTTATGGTCGTTCTCCTGTGAGTTTAGATTATCGAATCCGACGCAAAAATGATAGTTAATTGCAACGTTTAGGGCCTCCTAATGACGATGGAACACTCAAATTGCGTCGAAATTCAATACATCGGCCTCCAGCCGATTTGTCTCCAAGGGTCTGTTGCTGCCTCGGGCTCCATATGATCCTTCTCCTGTGAGTCTAGATTTTCGAATCCGACGCAAAAATGTTAGTGAATAGTAACGTTCAGCGCCTCCTGATGACGATAGAACTCTCAAATTGCGTCGAGATTCAATACATCGTCCTCCAGCCGACTTGTCTCCAAGGGTCTAATGCTGCCTCGGGCACCTTATGGTCGTTCTCCTGTGAGTTTAGATTATCGAATCCGACGCAAAAATGATAGTTAATTGTTACGTTTAGGGCCTTGTAATGACGATGGAACACTCAAATTGCGTCGATATTCAATACATCGGCCTCCAGCCGACTTGTCTCCAAGGGTCTGTTGCTGCCTCGGGCACCTTATGGTCGTTCTCCTGTGATTTAAGATTATCGAATCCGACGCAAAAATGATAGTTAATTGTAACGTTCAGGGACTCCTAGAGACGATGGAACACTCAAATTGTGTCGCTATGCAATACATCGGCCTCCAGTCGATTCGTCTCCAAGGGGTATATTGCTGTCTCGAGAACCGTATGAACTTCTCCTGTGAGTAGATTTTCGAATCCGACGCTAAAATGATAGTTAATTGTAACGTTCAGGGCCTTGTAATGACGAAGGAACACTCAAATTGCGTCGAGATTCAATACATAGTCCTCCAGCCGACTTGTCTCCAAGGGTCTGTTGCTGCCTCGGGCACCTTATGGTCGTTCTCCTGTGAGTTTAGATTATCGAATGCGACGCAAAAATGATAGTTAATTGTAACGTTCAGGGCCTCCTATTGCCGATGGAACACTCAAATTGCGTCGAGATTCAATACATCGGTCTCCAGCCGACTTGTCTCCATGGGTCTATTGCTGCCTCGGGCACCTTATGGTCGTTCTCCTGTGAGTTTAGATTTTCGAATCCGACGAAAAACTGATAGTTAATTGTAACATTCAGGGCCTCCTAATGACGATGGAACACTCATTTTGCGTCGCGATCCAATACATCGTCCTCCAACCGACTTGTCTCCAAGGGTCAATAGCTGCCTCGGGCACCGTATGGTCGTTCCCCTGTGAGTCAACATTTTCGAATCCGACGCAAAACTGATAGTTAATTGTAAGATTCAGGGCCTCCTAATGACGATGGAACACTCAAATTGCGTCGAGATTCAATACATCGGCCTATAGCGAACTTGTCTCCAAGGGGATATTGCTGCCTCGGGCTCCATGTGGTCCGTCTCCTGTGAGTCTAGATTTTCGAATCCGACGCGAAACTGATAGTTAATTGCAAGATTCAGGGCCTCCTAATGACGATGGAACACTCAAATTGCGTCGAGATTCAATACATCGGCATCCAGCGGACTTGTCTCCAAGGGGATATTGCTGTCTCGGGCACCATATGATCCTTCTCCTGTGAGTCTAGATTTTCGAATCCGACGCAAAAATGATAGTGAATAGTAACGTTCAGCGCCTCCTGATGACGATAGAAGTCTCAAATTGCGTCGAGATTCAATACATCGGCCTCCAGCCGACTTGTCTCCAAGGGTCTATTGCTGCCTCGGGCACCGTATGGTCGTTCCCCTGTGAGTCAACATTTTAGAATCCGACGCAAAAATGATAGTTAATTGTAACGTTCAGGGCCTTGTAATGACAATGGAACACTCAAATTGCGTCGAGATTCAATACATCGGCCTCCAGCCGACTTGTCTCCAAGGGTCTATTGCTGCCTCGGGCACCTTATGGTCGTTCTCCTGTGAGTCTAGATTATCGAATCCGACGTAAAATGATAGTAAATTGTAACGTTTAGGGCCTTGTAATGACGATGGAACACTCAAATTGCGTCGAGATTCAATACATCGGCCTCCAGCCTACTTGTCTCCAAGGGTCTGTTGCTGCCTCGGGCACCTTATGGTCGTTCTCTTGTAACTCTAGATTTTCGAATCCGACGCAAAACTGATAGTTAATTGTCACACTCAGGGCCTCCTAATGCCGATGGAACTCTCAAATTGCGTCGAGATTCAATACATCGGCCTCCAGCGGACTTGTCTCCAAGGGGATATTGCTGTCTCGAGCACCGTTTGAACTTCTCCTGTGAGTAGATTTTCGAATCCGACGCATAAATGATAGTTAATTGTAACGTTCACGGCCTTCTAATGACGATGGGACACTCAAATTGCGTCGAGATTCTATACATCGTCCTCCAGCCGATTTGTCTCCAAGGGGATATTGCTGCCTCGGGCACCAAATGATTCGTCTGCTGTGAGTCTAGATTTTCGAATTCGACGAAAATCTGATAGTTAATTGTAACATTCAGGGCCTCCTAATGACGATTGGAACACTCAAATTGCGTCGCGATCCAATACATCGTCCTCCAGCCGACTTGTCTCCAAGGGACGAATGCTGCCTCGGGCACTTTATGGTCGTTCTCTTGTAAGTCTAGATTTTCGAATCCGACGCAAAAATGTTTGATAATTGTAACGTTCAGGGCCGCCTAATGACGATGGAACTCTCAAATTGCGTCGAGATTCATTACATCGTCCTCCAGCCGACTTGCCTCCAAGGGTCTATTGCTGCCTCGGGCACCTTATGGTCGTTGTCCTGTGAGTCTAGAATTTCGAATCCGACGCAAAAATGGTAGATAATTGTAACGTTTAGGACTTTGTAATGACGATGGAACACTCAAATTGCGTCGAGATTCAATACATCGGCCTCCAGCCGACTTGTCTCCAAGGGTCTGTTGCTGCCTCGGGCACCTTATGGTCGTTCTCCTGTGATTTTAGATTATCGAAGCCGACGCAAAAATGATAGTTAATTGTAACGTTCAGGGCCTTGTAATGACGATGGAACACTCAAATTGCGTCGAGATTCAATACATCGGCCTCCAGCCGACTTGTCTCCAAGGGTCTGTTGCTGTCTTGGCCACCTTATGGTCGTTCTCCTGTGAGTTTAGATTATCGAATCCGACGCAAAAATGATAGTTAATTGTAACGTTTAGGGCCATGTAATGGCGATGGGGCACTCAAATTGCGTCGAGATTCAATACATCGTCCTCCAGCCGACTTGTCTCCAAGGGTCTAATGCTGCCTCGGGCACCTTATGGTCGTTCTCCTGTGAGTTTAGATTATCGAATCCGACGCAAAAATGATAGTTAATTGTAACGTTTAGGGCCTCCTAATGACGATGGAACATTCAAATTGCGTCGATATTCAATACATCGGCCTCCAGCCGACTTGTCTCCAAGGGTTTGTTGCTGCCTCGGGCACCATATGATCCTTCTCCTGTGAGTCTAGATTTTCGAATCCGACGCAAAAATGATAGTGAATTGTAACGTTCAGGGCCTCCTAATGACGATAGAAGACTCAAATTGCGTTGAGATTCAATACATCGTCCTCCAGCCGATTTGCCTCCAAGGGGTATATTGCTGTCTCGAGCACCGTATGAACTTCTCCTGTGAGTAGATTTTCGAATCCGACGCGAAACTGATAGTTAATTGTAAGGTTCAGGGCCTTGTAATGACGATGGAACACTCAAATTGCGTCGAGATTCAATACATCGGCCTCCAGCCGAATTGTCTCCAACGGTCTATTGCTGCCTCGGGCACATTATGGTCGTTCTCCTGTGAGTTTAGATTTTCGAATCCGACGAAAAACTGATAGTTAATTGTAACACTCAGGGCCTCCTAATGACGATGGAACACTCATTTTGCGTCGCGATCCAATACATCGTCCTCCAACCGACTTGTCTCCAAGGGTCAATAGCTGCCTCGGGCACCGTATGGTCGTTCCCCTGTGAGTTTAGATTATCGAATCCGACGCAAAAATGATAGTTAATTGTAACGTTCAGGGCCCTCTAATGACGATGGAGCACTCAAATTGCGACGAGATTCAATACATCGGCCTACAGCCGACTTGTCTCCAAGGGGATATCGCTGCCTCGGGCACCACATGGTCCTTCTCCTGTGAGTCTAGATTTTCGAATCCGACGCAAAAATGATAGTGAATTGTAACGTTCAGCGCCTCCTAATGACGATAGAAGACTCAAATTGCGTCGCGATCCAATACATCGTCCTCCAGCCGACTTGTCTCCAAGGGTCTATTGCTGCCTCGGGGACCTAATGGTCGTTCTCCTGTGAGTCTAGATTTTCGAATCCAACGCAAAAATGATAGTTAATTGCAACGTTAAGGGCCTTGTAATGACGATGGAACACTCAAATTGCGTCGACATTTAATACATCGGCCTCCAGCCGACTTGTTTCCAAGGATCTGTTGCTGCCTCGGGCACCATATGATCCTTCTCCTGTGAGTCTAGATTTTCGAATCCGACGCAAAAATGTTAGTGAATAGTAACGTTCAGCGCCTCCTGATGACGATAGAACTCTCAAATTGCGTCGAGATTCAATACATCGTCCTCCAGCCGACTTGTCTCCAAGGGTCTAATGCTGCCTCGGGCACCTTATGGTCATTCTCCTGTGAGTTTAGATTATCGAATCCGACGCAAAAATGATAGTTAATTGTAACGTTCAGGGCCTCCTATTGTCGATGGAACACTCAAATTGCGTCGAGATTCAATACATCGGCCTCCAGCCGACTTGTCTCCATGGGTCTATTGCTGCCTCGGGCACCTTATGGTCGTTCTCCTGTGAGTTTAGATTTTCGAATCCGACGAAAAACTGATAGTTAATTGTAACATTCAGGGCCTCCTAATGACGATGGAACACTCATTTTGCGTCGCGATCCAATACATCGTCCTCCAACCGACTTGTCTCCAAGGGTCAATAGCTGCCTCGGGCACCGTATGGTCGTTCCCCTGTGAGTCAACATTTTCGAATCCGACGCAAAACTGATAGTTAATTGAAAGATTCAGGGCCTCCTAATGACGATGGAACACTCAAATTGCGTCGAGATTCAATACATCGGCCTCCAGCGGACTTGTCTCCAAGGGGATATTGCTGCCTCGGGCTCCATGTGGTCCGTCTCCTGTGAGTCTAGATTTTCGAATCCGACGCGAAACTGATAGTTAATTGCAAGATTCAGGGCCTCCTAATGACGATGGAACACTCAAATTGCGTCGAGATTCAATAGATCGGCATCCAGCGGACTTGTCTCCAAGGGGATATTGCTGTCTCGGGCACCATATGATCCTTCTCCTGTGAGTCTAGATTTTCGAATCCGACGCAAAAATGATAGTGAATAGTAACGTTCAGCGCCTCCTGATGACGATAGAAGTCTCAAATTGCGTCGAGATTCAATACATCGGCCTCCAGCCGACTTGTCTCCAAGGGTCTATTGCTGCCTCGGGCACCGTATGGTCGTTCCCCTGTGAGTCAACATTTTAGAATCCGACGCAAAAATGATAGTTAATTGTAACGTTCAGGGCCTTGTAATGACAATGGAACACTCAAATTGCGTCGAGATTCAATACCATCGGCCTCCAGCCGACTTGTCTCCAAGGGTTTATTGCTGCCTCGGGCACCTTATGGTCGTTCTCCCTGTGAGTCTAGATTATCGAATCCGACGTAAATGATAGTAAATTGTAACGTTAGGGCCTTGTAATGACGATGGAACACTCAAATTGCGTCGAGATTCAATACATCGGCCTCCAGCCTACTTGTCTCCAAGGGTCTGTTGCTGCCTCGGGCACCTTATGGTCGTTCTCTTGTAACTCTAGATTTTCGAATCCGACGCAAAACTGATAGTTAATTGTCACACTCAGGGCCTCCTAATGCCGATGGAACTCTCAAATTGCGTCGAGATTCAATACATCGGCCTCCAGCGGACTTGTCTCCAAGGGGATATTCGCTGTCTCGAGCACCGTTTGAACTTCTCCTGTGAGTAGATTTTCGAATCCGACGCATAAATGATAGTTAATTGTAACGTTCACTGCCTTCTAATGACGATGGGACACTCAAATTGCGTCGAGATTCTATACATCGTCCTCCAGCCGATTTGTCTCCAAGGGGATATTGCTGCCTCGGGCCACCAAATGATTCGTCTGCTGTGAGTCTAGATTTTTGAATTCGACGAAAATCTGATAGTTAATTGTACATTCAGGGCCTCCCTAATGACGATTGGAACACTCAAATTGCGTCGCGATCCAATACATCGTCCTCCAGCCGACTTGTCTCCAAGGGACGAATGCTGCCCTCGGGCTCTTTTATGGTCGTTCTCTTGTAAGTCTAGATTTTCGAATCCGACGCAAAAATGTTTGATAATTGTAACGTTCAGGGCCGCCTAATGACGATGGAACTCTCAAATTGCGTCGAGATTCAATACATCGTCCTCCAGCCCGACTTGCCTCCAAGGGTCTATTGCTGCCTCGGGCACCTTATGGTCGTTGTCCTGTGAGTCTAGAATTCGAATCCGACGCAAAAATGGTAGATAATTGTAACGTTTAGGACTTTGTAATGACGAAGGAACACTCAAATTGCGTCGAGATTCAATACATCGGCCTCCAGCCGACTTGTCTCCAAGGGTCTGTTGCTGGCCTCGGGCACCTTATGGTCGTTCTCCTGTGATTTTAGATTATCGAAGCCGACGCAAAAAATGATAGTTTTAATTGTAACGTTCAGGGCCTTGTAATGACGATGGAACACTCAATTGCGTCGAGATTCAATACATCGTCCTCCAGCCGACTTGTCTCCAAGGGTCTAATGCTGCCTCGGGCACCTTATGGTCGTTCTCCTGTGAGTTTAGATTATCGAATCCGACGCAAAAAATGATAGTTAATTGTAACGTTTAGGCCTCCTAATGACGATGGAACACTCAAATTGCGTCGAAATTCAATACATCGGCCTCCAGCCGATTTGTCTCCAAGGGTCTGTTGCTGCCTCGGGCACCATATGATCCTTCTCCTGTGAGTCTAGATTTTCGAATCCGACGCCAAAAATGTTAGTGAATAGTAACGTTCAGCGCCTCCTGATGACGATAGAAGTCTCAAATTGCATCGAGATTCAATACATCGTCCTCCAGCCGACTTGTCCTCCAAGGGTCTAATGCTGCCTCGGGCACCTTATGGTCGTTCTCCTGTGAGTTTAGATTATCGAATCCGACGCAAAAATGATAGTTAATTGTTACGTTTAGGGCCTTGTAATGACGATGGAACACTCAAATTGCGTCGATATTCAATACATCGGCCTCCAGCCGACTTGTCTCCAAGGGTCTGTTGCTGCCTCGGGCACCTTATGGTCGTTCTCCTGTGATTTAAGATTATCGAATCCGACGCAAAAATGATAGTTAATTGTAACGTTCAGGGACTCCTAAAGACGATGGAACACTCAAATTGCGTCGCTATGCAATACATCGGCCTCCAGTCGATTCGTCTCCAAGGGGTATATTGCTGTCTCGAGAACCGTATGAACTTCTCCTGTGAGTAGATTTTCGAATCCGACGCTAAAATGATAGTTAATTGTAACGTTCAGGGCCTTGTAATGACGAAGGAGCACTCAAATTGCGTCGAGATTCAATACATCGTCGTCCAGCCGACTTGTCTCCAAGGGTCTGTTGCTGCCTCGGGCACCTTATGGTCGTTCTCCTGTGAGTTTAGATTATCGAATCCGACGCAAAAATGATAGTTAATTGTAACGTTCAGGGCCTCCTATTGCCGATGGAACACTCAAACTGCGTCGAGATTCAATGCATCGGCCTCCAGCCGACTTGTCTCCAAGGGTCTATTGCTGCCTCGGGGACCTTATGGTCGTTCTCCTGTGAGTCTAGATTTTCGAATCCGACGCAAAAATGATAGTTAATTGTAACGTTCAGGGCCTTGTAATGACGATGGAACACTCAAATTGCGTCGAGATTCAATACATCGGCCTCCAGCCGACTTGTCTCCAAGGGTCTGTTGCTGTCTTGGCCACCTTATGGTCGTTCTCCTGTGAGTTTAGATTATCGAATCCGACGCAAAAATGATAGTTAATTGTAACGTTTAGGGCCATGTAATGGCGATGGGGCACTCAAATTGCGTCGAGATTCAATACATCGTCCTCCACCTGACTTGTCTCCAAGGGTCTAATGCTGCCTCGGGCACCTTTTGGTCATTCTCCTGTGAGTTTAGATTATCGAATCCGACGCAAAAATGATAGTTAATTGTAACGTTTAGGGCCTCCTAATGACGATGGAACATTCAAATTGCGTCGATATTCAATATATCGGCCTCCAGCCGACTTGTCTCCAAGGGTCTGTTGCTGCCTCGGGCACCATATGATCCTTCTCCTGTGTGTCTAGATTTTCGAATCCGACGCAAAAATGATAGAGAATAGTAACGTTCAGCGCCTCCTGATGACGATAGAACTCTCAAATTGCGTCGAGATTCAATACATCGTCCTCCAGCCGACTTGTCTCCAGGGGGATATTGCTGTCTCGGGCACAATACGATCCTTCTCCTGTGAGTCTAGATTTTCGAATCCAACGCAAAAATGATAGTGAATTGTAACGTTCAGCGCCTCCTAATGACGATAGAAGACTCAAATTGCGTCGAGATTCAATACATCGTTCTCCAGCCGATTTGTCTCCAAGGGGTATATTGCTGTCTCGAGCACCGTATGAATTTCTCCTGTGAGTAGATTTTCGAATCCGACGCGAAACATATGGTTAATTGTAAGGTTCAGGACCTCCTAATGACGATGGAACACTCAAATTGCGTCGCGATCCAATACATCGTCCTCCAGCCGACTTGTCTCCAAGGGTCTATTGCTGCCTCGGGCACCTTATGGTCGTTCTCCTGTGAGTCTAGATTATCGAATTCGACGCAAAAATGATAGTTAATTGTAACGTTTAGGGACTCCTAAAGACGATGGAACACTCAAATTGCGTCGAGATTCAATACATCGGCCTCCAGCCGACTTGTCTCCAAGGGTCTATTGCTGCCTCGGGCACCTGATGGTCGTTCTCCTGTAAGTCTAGATTTTCGAATCCGACGCCAAAGTGATCGTTAATTGTAACGTTCAGGGCCGCCTAATGACGATGGAACTCTCAAATTGCGTTGAGATTCAATACATCGTCCTCCAGCCGACTCGTCTCCAAGGGGATATTGATGACTCGGGCACAATATGATCCTTCTCCTGTGTGTCTAGATTTTCGAATCGGACGCAAAAATGATAGTGAATTGTAACGTTCAGCGCCTCCTAATGACGATAGAAGACTCAAATTGCGTCGGGATTCAATACATCGTCCCCCAGCCGATTTGTCTCCAAGGGGATATTGCTGCCTCGGGCACCAAATGGTTCGTCTGCTGTGAGTCTAGATTTTCGAATCCGACGAAAAACTGATAGTTAATTGTAACATTCAGGGCCTCCTAATGACGATGGAACACTCAAATTGGGTCGCGATCCAATACATCGTCCTCCAGCCGACTTGTCTCCAAGGGTCTAATGCTGCATCGGGCACTTTATGGTCGTTCTCTTGTAAGTCTAGATTTACGAATCCGACGCCAAAATTATAGTTAATTGTAACGTTCAGTGCCGCCTAATGACGATGGAACTCTCAAATTGCGTCGAGATTCAATACATCGTCCTCCAGCCGACTTGTCTCCAAGGGTCTATTGCTGCCTCTGGCACCTTATGGTCGTTCTCCTGTGATTCTAGATTTTCGAATCCGACGCAAAAATGATAGTTAATTGTAACGTTCAGGGCCTTCTAATGACGATGGAACACTCAAATTGCGTCGAGATTCAATACATCGTCCTCCAGCCGACTTGTCTCCAAGGGTATGTTGCTGCCTCGGGCACCGTATGGTCGTTCTCCTGTGAGTTTAGATTATCGAATCCGACGCAAAAATGATCGTTAATTTTAACGTTCGGGTCCTCCTAATGCCGATTGAACACTCAAATTGCGTCGAGATCCAATACATCGTCCTCCAGCAGACTTGTCTCCAAGGATCTAGTACTGCCTCGTGCACTTTATGGTCGTTCTCTTGTAAGTCTAGATTTTCGAATCCGACGCAAAAATGATAGTTAATTGTAACGTTCAGGGCCGCCTAATGACGATGGAACTCTCAAATGGCGTCGAGATTCAATACATCGTCCTCCAGCCGACTTGTCTCCAAGGGTCTATTGCTGCCTCGGGCACCTCATGGTCGTTCTCCTGTGAGTCTAGATTTTCGAACCCGACGCAAAAATGATAGTTAATTGTAACGTTCAGGGCCTCCTAATGCCGATGGAACACTCAAATTGCGTCGAGATTCAATACATCGCCTCCAACCGACTTGTCTCCAAGGGTCTATTGCTGCCTCGGGCACCTTATGGTCGTTCTTCTGTGAGTCTAGATTTTCGAACCCGACGCAAAAATGATAGTTAATTGTAACGTTCAGGGCCTTGTAATGACGATGGAACACTGAAATTGCGTCGAGATTCCATACATCGTCCTCCAGCCGACTTGTCTCCAAGGGTCTATTGCTGCCTCGGGCACCTTATGGTCGTTCTCCTGTGAGTGTAGATTTTCGAATCCGACGCAAAAATGATAGTTAATTGTAACGTTCAGGGCCTTGTAATGACGATGGAACACTCAAATTGCGTCGAGATTCAATACATCGGCCTCCAGCCGACTTGTCTCCAAGGGTCTATTGCTGCCTCGGGCACCTTATGGTGGTTCTCCTGTGAGTTTAGATTATCGAATCCGACGCAAAAATGATAGTTAATTATAACGTTCAGGGCCTTCTAATGCCGATGGAACACTCAAATTGCGTCGAGATTCAATACATCGGCCTCCAGCCGACCTGTCTCCAGGGGTCTATTGCTGCCTCGGGCACCTTATGGTCGTTGTCCTGTGAGTCTAGATTTTCGAATCCGACGCAAAAATGATAGTTAATTGTAACGTTTAGGGCCTTGTAATGACGATGGGACACTCAAATTGCGTCGAGATTCAATACATCGTCCTCCAGCCGACTTGTCTCCAAGGGTCTAATGCTGCCTCGGGCACCTTATGGTCGTTCTCCTGTGAGTTTAGATTATCGAATCAGACGCAAAAATTATAGTTAATTGTAACATTTATGGCCTCCTAATGACGATGGAACACTTAAATTGCGTCGATATTCAATACATCGGCCTCCAGCCGATTGTCTCCAAGGGTCTGTTGCTGCCTCGGGCACCATATGATCCTTCCCCTGTAAGTGTAGATTTTCGAATCCGACGCAAAAATGATAGTGAATAGTAACGTTCAGCGCCTCCTGATGACGATAGAACTCTCAAATTGCGTCGAGATTCAATACATCGTCCTCCAACCGACTTGTCACCAAGGGGATATTGCTGTCACGGGCACAATATGATCTTTCTCCAGTGAGTCTAGATTTTCGAATCCGACGCAAAAATGATAGTTAATTGTAACGTTCAGGGCCTTGTAATGACGATGGAACACTCAAATTGCGTCGAGATTCAATACATCGTCCTCCAGCCGACTTCGTCTCCAAGGGTCTGTTGCTGCCTCGGGCACCGTATGGTCGTTCTCCTGTGAGTTTAGATTATCGAATCCGACGCAAAAATGATCGTTAATTTTAATGTTCAGCGCCTCCTAATGCCGATGGAACACTCAAATTGCGTCGAGATTCAATACATCGGCCTCCAGCCGACATGTCTCCAAGGGTCTATTGCTGCCTCGGGCACCTTATGGTCGTTCTCCTGTGAGTCAGATTTTCGAATCCTAGCACAAATGATAGTGAATTGTAACGTTCAGCGCCTCCTAATGACGATAGAGGACTCAAATTGCGTCGCGATCCAATACATCGTCCTCCAGCCGACTTGTCTCCAAGGGTCTATTGCTGCCTCAAGCACCTTATGGTCGTTCTCCTGTGAGTCTAGATTTTCGAATCCGACGCAAAAATGATGGTTAATTGTAACGTTCAGGGCCTTGTAATGACGATGGAACACTCAAATTGCGTCGCGATCCAATACATCTTCCTCCAGCCGACTTGTCTCCAAGGATCTAATGCTGCCTCGGGCACTTTATGGTCGTTCTCTTGTAAGTCTAGATTTTCGAATCCGACGCAAAAATGATAGTTAATTGTAACGTTCAGGGCCGCCTAATGACGATGGAATTCTCAAATTGCGTCGAGATTCATTACATCGTCCTCCAGCCGACTTGTCTCCAAGGGTTTATTGCTGCCTCGGGCACCTTATGGTCGTTCTCCTGTGAGTCTAGATTTTCGAACCCGATGCAAAAATGATAGTTAATTGTAACGTTCAGGGCCTTCTAATGACGATGGAACACTCAAATTGCGTCGAGATTCAATACATCGTCCTCCAGCCGACTTGTCACCAAGGGGATATTGCTGTCTCGGGCACAATATGATCTTTCTCCTGTGAGTCTAGATTTTCGAATCCGACGCAAAAATGATAGTTAATTGTAACGTTCAGGGCCTTGTAATGACGATGGAACACTCAAATTGCGTCGAGATTCAATACATCGTCCTCCAGCCGACTTCGTCTCCAAGGGTCTGTTGCTGCCTCGGGCACCGTATGGTCGTTCTCCTGTGAGTTTAGATTATCGAATCCACGGCAAAACTGATCGTTAATTTTAACGTTCAGGGCCTACTAATGCCGATGGAACACCCAAATTGCGTCGAGATTCAATACATCGGCCTCCAGCCGACTTGTCTCCAAGGGCCTATTGCTGCCTCGGGCACCTTATGGTCGTTCTCCTGTGAGTCTAGATTTTCGAATCCGACCAAAAATGATAGTTAATTGTAACATTCAGGGCCTCCTAATGACGATGGAACACTCAAATTGCGTCGCGATCCAATACATCGTCCTCCAGCCGACTTGTCTCCAAGGGTCTATTGCTGCCTCGGGCACCTTATGGTCGTTCTCCTGTGAGTCTAGATTTTCGAACCCGACGCAAAAATGATAGTTAATTGTAACGTTCAGGGCCTCCTAATGCCGATGGAACACTCAAATTGCGTCGAGATTCAATACATCGTCCGCCAGCCGATTTGTCTCCAAGGGGTATATTGCTGTCTCGAGCACCGTATGAACTTCTCCTGTGAGTAGATTTTCTAATCCGACGCGAAACTGATAGTTAATTGTATAGTTCAGGGCCTTGTAATGACGATGGAACACTCATTTTGCGTCGCGTTCCAATACATCGTCCTCCAACCGACTTGTCTCCAAGGGTCAATAGCTGCCTCGGGCACCGTATGGTCGTTCCCCTGTGAGTTTAGATTATCGAATCCGACGCAAAAATGATAGTTAATTGTAACGTTTAGTGCCTCCTAATGACGATGGGACACTCAAATTGCGTCGAGATTCAATACATCGTCCTCCAGCCGACTTGTCTACAAGGGGATATTGCTGTCTCGGGCACAATATGATCCTTCTCCTGTGAGTCTAGATTTTCGAATCCGACGCAAAAATGATAGTGAATTGTAACGTTCAGCGCCTCCTAACGACGATAGAAGACTCAAATTGCGTCGGGATTCAATACATCGTCCTCCAGCCGATTTGTCTCAAGGGGATATTGCTGCCTCGGGCACCAAATGGTTCGTGTGCTGTGAGTCTAGATTTTCGAATCCGACGAAAAACTGATAGTTAATTGTAACATTCAGGGCCTCCTAATGACGATGGAACACTCAAATTGCGTCGCGATCCAATACATCGTCCTCCAGCCGACTTGCCTCCAAGGGTCTAATGCTGCCTCGGGCACTTTATGATCGTTCTCTTGTAAGTCTAGATTTACGAATCCGACGCCAAAATGATAGTTAATTGTAACGTTCAGCGCCTCCTAATGACGATAGAAGACTCAAATTGCGTCGCGATCCAATACATCGTCCTCCAGCCGACTTGTCTCCAAGGGTCTATTGCTGCCTCGGGCGTTCTCCTGGGAGTCTAGATTTTCGAATCGGCCGCAAAAATGATAGTTAATTGTAACGTTCACGGCCTTGTAATGACGATGGAACACTCAAATTGCGTCGAGATTCAATACATCGGCCTCCCGCCGACTTGTCTCCAAGGGTCTGTTGCTGCCTCGCGCACCTTATGGTCGTTCTCCTGTGAGTTTAGATTATCGAATCCGACGCATAAATGATAGTTAATTGTAACGTTTAGGGCCTTGTAATGACGATGGGACACTCAAATTGCGTCGAGATTCAATACATCGTCCTCCAGCCGACTTGTCTCCAAGGGTCTGTTGCTGCCTCGGGCACCATATGATCCTTCTCCTGTAAGTCTAGATTTTAGAATCCGACGCAAAAAATGATAGTTAATTGTAACGTTCATGGCCTCCTAATGCCGATGGAACTCTCAAATTGCGTCGAGATTCAATACATCGGCCTCCAGCGGAATTGTCTCCAAGGGGATATTGCTGTCTCGAGCACCGTATGAACTTCTCCTGTGAGTAGATTTTCGAATCCGACGCAAAAATGATAGTTAATTTTAACGTTCAGGGACTCCTAAAGACGATGGAACACTCAAATTGCGTCGCTATGCAATACATCGGCCTCCAGTCGATTCGTCTCCAAGGGGTATATTGCTGTCTCGAGAACCGTATGAACTTCTCCTGTGAGTAGATTTTCGAATCCGACGCTAAAATGATAGTTAATTGTAACGTTCAGGGCCTTGTAATGACGAAGGAACACTCAAATTGCGTCGAGATTCAATACATCGTCGTCCAGCCGACTTGTCTCCAAGGGTCTGTTGCTGCCTCGGGCACCTTATGGTCGTTCTCCTGTGAGTTTAGATTATCGAATCCGACGCAAAAATGATAGTTAATTGTAACGTTCAGGGCCTCCTATTGCCGATGGAACACTCAAACTGCGTCGAGATTCAATGCATCGGCCTCCAGCCGACTTGTCTCCAAGGGTCTATTGCTGCCTCGGGGACCTTATGGTCGTTCTCCTGTGAGTCTAGATTTTCGAATCCGACGCAAAAATGATAGTTAATTGTAACGTTCAGGGCCTTGTAATGACGATGGAACACTCAAATTGCGTCGAGATTCAATACATCGGCCTCCAGCCGACTTGTCTCCAAGGGTCTGTTGCTGTCTTGGCCACCTTATGGTCGTTCTCCTGTGAGTTTAGATTATCGAATCCGACGCAAAAATGATAGTTAATTGTAACGTTTAGGGCCATGTAATGGCGATGGGGCACTCAAATTGCGTCGAGATTCAATACATCGTCCTCCACCTGACTTGTCTCCAAGGGTCTAATGCTGCCTCGGGCACCTTATGGTCGTTCTCCTGTGAGTTTAGATTATCGAATCCGACGCAAAAATGATAGTTAATTGTAACGTTTAGGGCCTCCTAATGACGATGGAACATTCAAATTGCGTCGATATTCAATATATCGGCCTCCAGCCGACTTGTCTCCAAGGGTCTGTTGCTGCCTCGGGCACCATATGATCCTTCTCCTGTGTGTCTAGATTTTCGAATCCGACGCAAAAATGATAGAGAATAGTAACGTTCAGCGCCTCCTGATGACGATAGAACTCTCAAATTGCGTCGAGATTCAATACATCGTCCTCCAGCCGACTTGTCTCCAGGGGGATATTGCTGTCTCGGGCACAATACGATCCTTCTCCTGTGAGTCTAGATTTTCGAATCCAACGCAAAAATGATAGTGAATTGTAACGTTCAGCGCCTCCTAATGACGATAGAAGACTCAAATTGCGTCGAGATTCAATACATCGTTCTCCAGCCGATTTGTCTCCAAGGGGTATATTGCTGTCTCGAGCACCGTATGAATTTCTCCTGTGAGTAGATTTTCGAATCCGACGCGAAACATATGGTTAATTGTAAGGTTCAGGACCTCCTAATGACGATGGAACACTCAAATTGCGTCGCGATCCAATACATCGTCCTCCAGCCGACTTGTCTCCAAGGGTCTATTGCTGCCTCGGGCACCTTATGGTCGTTCTCCTGTGAGTCTAGATTATCGAATTCGACGCAAAAATGATAGTTAATTGTAACGTTTAGGGATCCTAAAGACGATGGAACACTCAAATTGCGTCGAGATTCAATACATCGGCCTCCAGCCGACTTGTCTCCAAGGGTCTATTGCTGCCTCGGGCACCTGATGGTCGTTCTCCTGTAAGTCTAGATTTTCGAATCCGACGCCAAAGTGATAGTTAATTGTAACGTTCAGGGCCGCCTAATGACGATGGAACTCTCAAATTGCGTTGAGATTCAATACATCGTCCTCCAGCCGACTTGTCTCCAAGGGGATATTGATGACTCGGGCACAATATGATCCTTCTCCTGTGTGTCTAGATTTTCGAATCGGACGCAAAAATGATAGTGAATTGTAACGTTCAGCGCCTCCTAATGACGATAGAAGACTCAAATTGCGTCGGGATTCAATACATCGTCCCCCAGCCGATTTGTCTCCAAGGGGATATTGCTGCCTCGGGCACCAAATGGTTCGTCTGCTGTGAGTCTAGATTTTCGAATCCGACGAAAAACTGATAGTTAATTGTAACATTCAGGGCCTCCTAATGACGATGGAACACTCAAATTGGGTCGCGATCCAATACATCGTCCTCCAGCCGACTTGTCTCCAAGGGTCTAATGCTGCATCGGGCACTTTATGGTCGTTCTCTTGTAAGTCTAGATTTACGAATCCGACGCCAAAATTATAGTTAATTGTAACGTTCAGTGCCGCCTAATGACGATGGAACTCTCAAATTGCGTCGAGATTCAATACATCGTCCTCCAGCCGACTTTTCTCCAAGGGTCTATTGCTGCCTCGGGCACCTTATGGTCGTTCTCCTGTGATTCTAGATTTTCGAATCCGACGCAAAAATGATAGTTAATTGTAACGTTCAGGGCCTTCTAATGACGATGGAACACTCAAATTGCGTCGAGATTCAATACATCGTCCTCCAGCCGACTTGTCTCCAAGGGTATGTTGCTGCCTCGGGCACCGTATGGTCGTTCTCCTGTGAGTTTAGATTATCGAATCCGACGCAAAAATGATCGTTAATTTTAACGTTCGGGTCCTCCTAATGCCGATTGAACACTCAAATTGCGTCGAGATCCAATACATCGTCCTCCAGCCGACTTGTCTCCAAGGATCTAGTACTGCCTCGTGCACTTTATGGTCGTTCTCTTGTAAGTCTAGATTTTCGAATCCGACGCAAAAATGATAGTTAATTGTAACGTTCAGGGCCGCCTAATGACGATGGAACTCTCAAATGGCGTCGAGATTCAATACATCGTCCTCCAGCCGACTTGTCTCCAAGGGTCTATTGCTGCCTCGGGCACCTCATGGTCGTTCTCCTGTGAGTCTAGATTTTCGAACCCGACGCAGAAATGATAGTTAATTGTAACGTTCAGGGCCTCCTAATGCCGATGGAACACTCAAATTGCGTCGAGATTCAATACATCGGCCTCCAACCGACTTGTCTCCAAGGGTCTATTGCTGCCTCGGGCACCTTATGGTCGTTCTTCTGTGAGTCTAGATTTTCGAACCCGACGCAAAAATGATAGTTAATTGTAACGTTCAGGGCCTTGTAATGACGATGGAACACTGAAATTGCGTCGAGATTCCATACATCGTCCTCCAGCCGACTTGTCTCCAAGGGTCTATTGCTGCCTCGGGCACCTTATGGTCGTTCTCCTGTGAGTGTAGATTTTCGAATCCGACGCAAAAATGATAGTTAATTGTAACGTTCAGGGCCTTGTAATGACGATGGAACACTCAAATTGCGTCGAGATTCAATACATCGGCCTCCAGCCGACTTGTCTCCAAGGGTCTATTGCTGCCTCGGGCACCTTATGGTGGTTCTCCTGTGAGTTTAGATTATCGAATCCGACGCAAAAATGATAGTTAATTATAACGTTCAGGGCCTTCTAATGCCGATGGAACACTCAAATTGCGTCGAGATTCAATACATCGGCCTCCAGCCGACTTGTCTCCAGGGGTCTATTGCTGCCTCGGGCACCTTATGGTCGTTGTCCTGTGAGTCTAGATTTTCGAATCCGACGCAAAAATGATAGTTAATTGTAACGTTTAGGGCCTTGTAATGACGATGGGACACTCAAATTGCGTCGAGATTCAATACATCGTCCTCCAGCCGACTTGTCTCCAAGGGTCTAATGCTGCCTCGGGCACCTTATGGTCGTTCTCCTGTGAGTTTAGATTATCGAATCAGACGCAAAAATTATAGTTAATTGTAACATTTATGGCCTCCTAATGACGATGGAACACTCAAATTGCGTCGATATTCAATACATCGGCCTCCAGCCGATTGTCTCCAAGGGTCTGTTGCTGCCTCGGGCACCATATGATCCTTCCCCTGTAAGTCTAGATTTTCGAATCCGACGCAAAAATGATAGTGAATAGTAACGTTCAGCGCCTCCTGATGACGATAGAACTCTCAAATTGCGTCGAGATTCAATACATCGTCCTCCAACCGACTTGTCACCAAGGGGATATTGCTGTCACGGGCACAATATGATCTTTCTCCAGTGAGTCTAGATTTTCGAATCCGACGCAAAAATGATAGTTAATTGTAACGTTCAGGGCCTTGTAATGACGATGGAACACTCAAATTGCGTCGAGATTCAATACATCGTCCTCCAGCCGACTTCGTCTCCAAGGGTCTGTTGCTGCCTCGGGCACCGTATGGTCGTTCTCCTGTGAGTTTAGATTATCGAATCCGACGCAAAAATGATCGTTAATTTTAATGTTCAGCGCCTCCTAATGCCGATGGAACACTCAAATTGCGTCGAGATTCAATACATCGGCCTCCAGCCGACATGTCTCCAAGGGTCTATTGCTGCCTCGGGCACCTTATGGTCGTTCTCCTGTGAGTCTAGATTTTCGAATCCTAGCACAAATGATAGTGAATTGTAACGTTCAGCGCCTCCTAATGACGATAGAGGACTCAAATTGCGTCGCGATCCAATACATCGTCCTCCAGCCGACTTGTCTCCAAGGGTCTATTGCTGCCTCAAGCACCTTATGGTCGTTCTCCTGTGAGTCTAGATTTTCGAATCCGACGCAAAAATGATGGTTAATTGTAACGTTCAGGGCCTTGTAATGACGATGGAACACTCAAATTGCGTCGCGATCCAATACATCTTCCTCCAGCCGACTTGTCTCCAAGGATCTAATGCTGCCTCGGGCACTTTATGGTCGTTCTCTTGTAAGTCTAGATTTTCGAATCCGACGCAAAAATGATAGTTAATTGTAACGTTCAGGGCCGCCTAATGACGATGGAATTCTCAAATTGCGTCGAGATTCATTACATCGTCCTCCAGCCGACTTGTCTCCAAGGGTTTATTGCTGCCTCGGGCACCTTATGGTCGTTCTCCTGTGAGTCTAGATTTTCGAACCCGACGCAAAAATGATAGTTAATTGTAACGTTCAGGGCCTTCTAATGACGATGGAACACTCAAATTGCGTCGAGATTCAATACATCGTCCTCCAGCCGACTTGTCACCAAGGGGATATTGCTGTCTCGGGCACAATATGATCTTTCTCCTGTGAGTCTAGATTTTCGAATCCGACGCAAAAATGATAGTTAATTGTAACGTTCAGGGCCTTGTAATGACGATGGAACACTCAAATTGCGTCGAGATTCAATACATCGTCCTCCAGCCGACTTCGTCTCCAAGGGTCTGTTGCTGCCTCGGGCACCGTATGGTCGTTCTCCTGTGAGTTTAGATTATCGAATCCGACGCAAAACTGATCGTTAATTTTAACGTTCAGGGCCTACTAATGCCGATGGAACACCCAAATTGCGTCGAGATTCAATACATCGGCCTCCAGCCGACTTGTCTCCAAGGGCCTATTGCTGCCTCGGGCACCTTATGGTCGTTCTCCTGTGAGTCTAGATTTTCGAATCCGACCAAAAATGATAGTTAATTGTAACATTCAGGGCCTCCTAATGACGATGGAACACTCAAATTGCGTCGCGATCCAATACATCGTCCTCCAGCCGACTTGTCTCCAAGGGTCTATTGCTGCCTCGGGCACCTTATGGTCGTTCTCCTGTGAGTCTAGATTTTCGAACCCGACGCAAAAATGATAGTTAATTGTAACGTTCAGGGCCTCCTAATGCCGATGGAACACTCAAATTGCGTCGAGATTCAATACATCGTCCGCCAGCCGATTTGTCTCCAAGGGGTATATTGCTGTCTCGAGCACCGTATGAACTTCTCCTGTGAGTAGATTTTCTAATCCGACGCGAAACTGATAGTTAATTGTATAGTTCAGGGCCTTGTAATGACGATGGAACACTCATTTTGCGTCGCGTTCCAATACATCGTCCTCCAACCGACTTGTCTCCAAGGGTCAATAGCTGCCTCGGGCACCGTATGGTCGTTCCCCTGTGAGTTTAGATTATCGAATCCGACGCAAAAATGATAGTTAATTGTAACGTTTAGTGCCTCCTAATGACGATGGGACACTCAAATTGCGTCGAGATTCAATACATCGTCCTCCAGCCGACTTGTCTCCAAGGGTCTGTTGCTGCCTCGGGCACCATATGATCCTTCTCCTGTAAGTCTAGATTTTCGAATCCGACGCAAAAATGATAGTGAATAGTAACGTTCAGCGCCTCCTGATGACGATAGAACTCTCAAATTGCGTCGAGATTCATTACATCGTCCTCCAGCCGACTTGACTCCAAGGGTCTATTGCTGCCTCGGGCACCTTTATGGTCGTTCTCTTGTGAGTTTAGATTATCGAATCCGACGCAAAAATGATAGTTAATTTTAACGTTCAGGGCCTCCTAATGCCGATGGAACACTCCAATTGCGTCGAGATTCAATACATCGGCCTCCAACCGACTTGTCTCCAAGGGTCTATTGCTGCCTCGGGCACCTTTATGGTCGTTCTCCTGTGAGTTTAGATTTTCGAATCCGACGCAAAAATGATAGTTAATTGTAACATTCAGGGCCTCCTAATGACGATGGAACACTAAAATTGCGTCGCGATCCAATACATCGTCCTCCAGCCGACTTGTCCCTAAGGATCTAATGCTGCCTCGGGCACTTTATGGTCGTTCTCTTGTAAGTCTAGATTTTCGAATCCGACGCAAAAATGATAGTTAATTGTAACGTTCAGGGCCGCCTAATGACGATGGAACTCTCAAATTGCGTCGAGATTCAATACATCGTCCTCCAGCCGACTTGTCTCCAAGGGTCTATTGCTGCCTCGGGCACCTTATGGTCGTTCTCCTGTGAGTCTAAATTTTCGAACCCGACGCAAAAATGATAGTTAATTGTAACGTTCAGGGCCTTGTAATGACGATGGAACACTCAAATTGCGTCGAGATTCAATACATCGGCCACCAGCCGACTTGTCTCCAAGGGTCTATTGCTGCCTCGGGCACCTTTTGGTCGTTCTCCTGTGAGTCTAGATTTTCGAATCCGAAGCAAAAATGATAGTTAATTGTAACGTTCAGGGCCTTGTAATGACGATGGAACACTCAAATTGCGTCGAGATTCAATACATCGGCCTCCAGCCGACTTGTCTCCAAGGGTCTATTGCTGCCTCGGGCACCTTATGGTCGTTCTTCTGTGAGTTTAGATTATCGAATCCGACGCAAAAATGATAGTTAATTATAACGTTCAGTGCCTCCTAATGCCGATGGAACACTCAAATTGCGTCCAGATTCAATACATCGGCCTCCAGCCGACTTGTCTCCAGGGGTCTATTGCTGCCTCGGGCACCTTATGGTCGTTGTCCTGTTAGTCTAGATTTTCGAATCCGACGCTAAAATGATACTTAATTGTAACGTTCAGGGCCTTGTAATGACGATGGAACACTCAAATTGCGTCGAGATTCAATACATCGGCCTCCCGCCGACATGTCTCCAAGGGTCTAATGCTGCCTCGGGCACCTTATGGTCGTTCTCCTGTGAGTTTAGATTATCGAATCCGACAAAAAATTATAGTTAATTGTAACGTTTAGGGCCTCCTAATGACGATGGAACACTCAAATTGCGTCGATATTCAAGACATCGGCCTCCAGCCGACTTGTCTCCAAGGGTCTGTTGCTGCCTCGGGCACCATATGATCCTTCTCCTGTAAGTCTAGATTTTAGAATCCGACGCAAAAAATGATAGTTAATTGTAACGTTCATGGCCTCCTAATGCCGATGGAACTCTCAAATTGCGTCGAGATTCAATACATCGGCCTCCAGCGGAATTGTCTCCAAGGGGATATTGCTGTCTCGAGCACCGTATGAACTTCTCCTGTGAGTAGATTTTCGAATCCGACGCAAAAACGATAGTTAATTTTAATGTTCAGGGCTTCCTAATGCCGATGGAACACTCAAATTGCGTCGAGATTCAATACATCGGCCTCCAGCCGACTTGTCACCAAGGGGATATTGCTGTCTCGGGCACAATATGATCTTTCTCCTGTGAGTCTAGATTTTCGAATCCGACGCAAAAATGATAGTTAATTGTAACGTTCAGGGCCTTGTAATGACGATGGAACACTCAAATTGCGTCGAGATTCAATACATCGTCCTCCAGCCGACTTGTCTGCAAGGGTTTGTTGCTGCCTCGGGCACCGTATGGTCGTTCTCCTGTGAGTTTAGATTATCGAATCCGACGCAAAAATGATCGTTAATTTTAACGTTCAGGGCCTCCTATTCCGATGGAACACTCAAATTGCGTCGAGATTCAATACATCGGCCTCCAGCCGACTTGTCTCCAAGGACCTAATGCTGCCTCGGGCACTTTATGGTCGTTCTGTTGTAAGTCTAGATTTTCGAATCCGACGCAAAAATGATAGTTAATTGTAACGTTCAGGGCCGCCTAATGACGATGGAACTCTCAAATGGCGTCGAGATTCAATACATCGTCCTCCAGCCGACTTGTCTCCAAGGGTCTATTGCTGCCTCGGGCACCTTATGGTCGTTCTCCTGTGAGTTTAGATTATCGAATCCGACGCAAAAATGATAGTTAATTATAACGTTCAGTGCCTCCTAATGCCGATGGAACACTCAAATTGCGTCCAGATTCAATACATCGGCCTCCAGCCGACTTGTCTCCAGGGGTCTATTGCTGCCTCGGGCACCTTATGGTCGTTGTCCTGTTAGTCTAGATTTTCGAATCCGACGCTAAAATGATAGTTAATTGTAACGTTCAGGGCCTTGTAATGACGATGGAACACTCAAATTGCGTCGAGATTCAATACATCGGCCTCCCGCCGACTTGTCTCCAAGTGTCTGTTGCTGCCTCGGGCACCTTATGGTCGTTCTCCTGTGAGTTTAGATTATCGAATCCGACGCAAAAATGATAGTTAATTGTAACGTTTAGGGCCTTGTAATGACGATGGGACACTCAAATTGCGTCCAGATTCAATACATCGTCCTCCAGCCGACTTGTCTCCAAGGGTCTAATGCTGCCTCGGGCACCTTATGGTCGTTCTCCTGTGAGTTTAGATTATCGAATCCGACAAAAAATTATAGTTAATTGTAACGTTTAGGGCCTCCTAATGACGATGGAACACTCAAATTGCGTCGATATTCAAGACATCGGCCTCCAGCCGACTTGTCTCCAAGGGTCTGTTGCTGCCTCTGGCACCATATGATCCTTCTCCTGTAAGTCTAGATTTTAGAATCCGACGCAAAAAATGATAGTTAATTGTAACGTTCATGGCCTCCTAATGCCGATGGAACGCTCAAATTGCGTCGAGATTCAATACATCGGCCTCCAGCGGAATTGTCTCCAAGGGGATATTGCTGTCTCGAGCACCGTATGAACTTCTCCTGTGAGTAGATTTTCGAATCCGACGCAAAAATGATAGTTAATTTTAATGTTCAGGGCTTCCTAATGCCGATGGAACACTCAAATTGCGTCGAGATTCAATACATCGGCCTCCAGCCGACTTGTCACCAAGGGGATATTGCTGTCTCGGGCACAATATGATCTTTCTCCTGTGAGTCTTGATTTTCGAATCCGACGCAAAAATGATAGTTAATTGTAACGTTCAGGGCCTTGTAATGACGATCGAACACTCAAATTGCGTCGAGATTCAATACATCGTCCTCCAGCCGACTTGTCTGCAAGGGTTTGTTGCTGCCTCGGGCACCGTATGGTCGATCTCCTGTGAGTTTAGATTATCGAATCCGACGCAAAAATGATCGTTAATTTTAACGTTCAGGGCCTCCTAATGCCGATGGAACACTCAAATTGCGTCGAGATTCAATACATCGGCCTCCAGCCGACTTGTCTCCAAGGATCTAATGCTGCCTCGGGCACTTTATGGTCGTTCTGTTGTAAGTCTAGATTTTCGAATCCGACGCAAAAATGATAGTTAATTGTAACGTTCAGGGCCGCCTAATGACGATGGAACTCTCAAATGGCGTCGAGATTCAATACATCGTCCTCCAGCCGACTTGTCTCCAAGGGTCTATTGCTGCCTCGGGCACCTTATGGTCGTTCTCCTGTGAGTCTAGATTTTCGAACCCTACGCAAAATTGATAGTTAATTGTAACGTTTAGGGCCTCCTAATGACGATGGGACACTCAAATTGCGTCGAGATTCTATACATCGTCCTCCAGCCGACTTGTCTCCAAGGGTCTGTTGCTGCCTCGGGCACCATATGATCCTTCTCCTGTAAGTCTAGATTTTCGAATCCGACGCAAAAATGATAGTGAATAGTAAGGTTCAGCGCCTCCTGATGACGATAGAACTCTCAAATTGCGTCGAGATTCATTACATCGTCCTCCAGCCGACTTGACTCCAAGGGTCTAATGCTGCCTCGGGCACCTTATGGTCGTTCTCTTGTGAGTCTAGATTTTCGAATCCGACGCAAAAATCATAGTTAATTGTAACGTTCAGGGCCTTCTAATGACGATGGAACACTCAAATTGCGTCGAGATTCAATACATCGTCCTCCAGCCGACTTGTCACCAAGGGGATATTGCTGTCTCGGGCACAATATGATCTTTCTCCTGTGAGTCTAGATTTTCGAATCCGAACAAAAATGATAGTTAATTGTAACATTCAGGGCCTCCTAATGACGATGGAACACTCAAATTGCGTCGCGATCCAATACATCGTCCTCCAGCCGACTTGTCTCCAAGGATCTAATGCTGCCTCGGGCACTTTATGGTCGTTCTCCTGTAAGTCTAGATTTTCGAATCCGACGCAAAAATGATAGTTAATTGTAACGTTCAGGGCCGCCTAATGACGATGGAACTCTCAAATGGCGTCGAGATTCAATACATCGTCCTCCAGCCGACTTGTCTCCAAGGGTCTATTACTGCCTCGGGCACGTTACGGTCGTTCTCCTGTGAGTCTAGATTTTCGAACCCGACGCAAAAATGATAGTTAATTGTAACGTTCAGGGCCTCCTAATGCCGATGGAACACTCAAATTGCGTCGCGATCCAATACATCGTCCTCCAGCCGACTTGTCTCCAAGGGTCTAATGCTGCCTCGGGCACCTTATGGTCGTTCTCCTGTGAGTCTAGATTTTCGTATCCGACGCAAAAATGATAGTTAATTGTAACGTTCAGGGCCTTCTAATGACGATGGAACACTCAAATTGCGTCGAGATTCAATACATCGGCCTCCAGCCGACTTGTCTCCAAGGGGATATCGCTGCCTCGGGCACCACATGGTCCTTCTCCTGTGAGTCTAGATTTTCGAATCCGACGCAAAAATGATAGTGAATTGTAACGTTCAGCGCCTCCTAATGACGATAGAAGACTCAAATTGCGTCGCGATCCAATACATCGTCCTCCAGCCGACTTGTCTCCAAGGGTCTATTGCTCGCCTCGGGCACCTTATGGCCGTTCTCCTGTGAGTCTAGATTTTCGAATCCGACGCAAAAATGATAGTTAATTGTAACGTTCAGGGCCTTGTAATGACGATGGAACACTCAAATTGCGTCGAGATTCAATACATCGTCCTCCAGCCGACTTGTCTCCAAGGGTCTGTTGCTGCCTCGGGCACCGTATGGTCGTTCTCCTGTGAGTCTAGATTTTCGAATCCGACGCAAAAATGATAGTTAATTGTAACATTCAGGGCCTCCTAATGACGATGGAACACTCAAATTGCGTCTCGATCCAATACATCGTCCTCCAGCCGACTTGTCTCGAAGGATCTAATGCTGCCTCGGGCACTTTATGGTCGTTCTCTTGTAAGTCTAGATTTTCGAATCCGACCCAAAAATGATAGTTAATTGTAACGTTCAGGGCCGCCTAATGACGATCTAACTCTCAAATTGCGTCGAGATTCAATACATCGTCCTCCAGCCGACTTGTCTCAAAGGGTCTATTGCTGCTTAGGGCACCTTATGGTCGTTCTCCTGTGAGTCTAGATTTTCGAACCCGACGCAAAAATGATAGTTAATTGTAACGTTCAGGGCCTCCTAATGCCGATGGAACACTCAAATTGCGTCGAGATTCAATACATCGGCCTCCAGCCGACTTGTCTCCAAGGGTCTATTGCTGCCTCGGGCACATTATGGTCGTTCTCCTGTGAGTCTAGATTTTCGAATCCGACGCAAAAATGATAGTTAATTGTAACGTTCAGGGCCTTGTAATGACGATGGAACACTCAAATTGCGTCGAGAGTCAATACATCGGCCTCCAGCCGACTTGTCTCCAAGGGTCTATTGCTGCCTCGGGCACCTTATGGTCGTTCTCCTGTGAGTTTAGATTATCGAATCCGACGCAAAAATGATAGTTAATTATAACGTTCAGGGCCTCCTAATGCCGATGGAACACTCAAATTGCGTCGAGATTCAATACGTCGGCCTCCAGCCGACTTGTCTCCAAGGGTCTATTGCTGCCTCGGGCACCTTATGGTCGTTCTCCTGTGAGTTTAGATTATCGAATCCGACGCAAAAATTATAGTTAATTGTAACGTTTAGGGCCTCCTAATGACGATGGAACACTCAAATTGCGTCGATATTCAATACATCGGCCTCCAGGACACTTGTCTCCAAGGGTCTGTTGCTGCCTCGGGCACCATACGATCCTTCTCCTGTAAGTCTAGATTTTCGAATCCGACGCAAAAATGATAGTGAATAGTAACGTTCAGCGCCTCCTGATGACGATAGAACTCTCAAATTGCGTCGATATTCAATACATCGGCCTCCAGCGGAATTGTCTCCAAGGGGATATTGCTGTCTCGAGCACCGTATGAACTTCTCCTGTGAGTAGATTTTCGAATCCGACGCAAAATTGATAGTTAATTTTAACGTTCAGAGGCTTCCTAATGCCGATGGAACACTCAAATTGCGTCGAGATTCAATACATCGGCCTCCAGCCGACTTGTCTCCAAGGGTCTATTGCTGCCTCGGGCACCTTATATTCGTTCTCCTGTGAGTCTAGATTTTCGAATCCGACGCAAAAATCGTAGTTAATTGTAACGTTCAGGCCTTCTAATGACGATGGAACACTCAAATTGCGTCGAGATTCAATACATCGTCCTCCAGCCGATTTGTCTCCAAGGGGTATATTGCTGTCTCGAGCACCGTATGAACTTCTCCTGTGAGTAGATTTTCGAATCCGACGCGAAACTGATAGTTAATTGTAAGGTTCAGGGCCTTGTAATGACGATGGAACACTCAAATTGCGTCGAGATTCAATACATCGGCCTCCAGCCGACTTGTCTCCAACGGTCTATTGCTGCCTCGGGCACCTTATGGTCGTTCTCCTGTGAGTTTAGATTTTCGAATCCGACGAAAAACTGATAGTTAATTGTAACATTCAGGGCCTCCTAATGACGATGGAACACTCAATTTGCGTCGCGATCCAATACATCGTCCTCCAACCGACTTGTCTCCAAGGGTCAATAGCTGCCTAGGGCACCGTATGGTCGTTCCCCTGTGAGTTTAGATTATCGAAACCGACGCAAAAATGATAGTTAATTGTAACGTTTAGGGCCTCCTAATGACGATCGGACACTCAAATTGCGTCGAGATTCAATACATCGTCCTCCAGCCGACTTGTCTCCAAGGGGTTATTGCTGTCTCGGGCACAATATGATCCTTCTCCTGTGAGTCTAGATTTTCGAATCCGACGCAAAAATGATAGTTAATTGTAACGTTCAGCGCCTCCTAATGACGATAGAAGACTCAAATTGCGTCGGGCTTCAACACATCGTCCTCCAGCCGATTTGTCTCCAAGGGGATATTGCTGCCTCGGGCACCAAATGGTTCGTCTGCTGTGAGTCTAGATTTTCGAATCCGACGAAAAACTGATAGTTAATTGTAACATTCAGGGCCTCCTAATGACGATGGAACACTCAAATTGCGTCGCGATCCAATACATCGTCCTCCAGCCGACTTGTCTCCAAGGGGATATTGCTGTCTCGGGCACAATATGATCTTTCTCCTGTGAGTCTAGATTTTCGAATCCGACGCAAAAATGATAGTTAATTGTAACGTTCAGGGCCTTGTAATGACGATGGAACACTCAAATTGCGTCGAGATTCAATACATCGGCCTCCAGCCGACTTGTCTCCAAGGGTCTATTGCTGCCTCGGGCACCTTATGGTCGTTCTCCTGTGAGTTTAGATTATCGAATCCGACGCAAAAATGATAGTTAATTATAACGTTCAGGGCCTCCTAATGCCGATGGAACACTCAAATTGGGTCGAGATTCAATACATCGGCCTCCAGCCGACTTGTCTCCAAGGGTCTATTGCTGCCTCGGGCACCTTATGGTCGTTCTCCTGTGAGTTTAGATTATCGAATCCGACGCAAAAATTATAGTTAATTGTAACGTTTAGGGCCTCCTAATGACGATGGAACACTCAAATTGCGTCGATATTCAATACATCGGCCTCCAGGACACTTGTCTCCAAGGGTCTGTTGCTGCCTCGGGCACCATACGATCCTTCTCCTGTAAGTCTAGATTTTCGAATCCGACGCAAAAATGATAGTGAATAGTAACGTTCAGCGCCTCCTGATGACGATAGAACTCTCAAATTGCGTCGAGATTCAATACATCGGCCTCCAGCGGAATTGTCTCCAAGGGGATATTGCTGTCTCGAGTACCGTATGAACTTCTCCTGTGAGTAGATTTTCGAATCCGACGCAAAATTGAAAGGTAATTTTAACGTTTAGGGCTTCCTAATGCCGATGGAACACTCAAATTGCGTCGAGATTCAATACATCGGCCTCCAGCCGACTTGTCTCCAAGGGTCTATTGCTGCCTCGGGCACCTTATGGTCGTTCTCCTGTGAGTCTAGATTTTCGAATCCGACGCAAAAATCATAGTTAATTGTAATGTTCAGGGCCTTCTAATGACGATGGAACACTCAAATTGCGTCGAGATTCAATACATCGTCCTCCAGCCGATTTGTCTCCAAGGGGTATATTGCTGTCTCGAGCACCGTATGAACTTCTCCTGTGAGTAGATTTTCGAATCCGACGTGAAACTGATAGTTAATTGTAAGGTTCAGGGCCTTGTAATGACGATGGAACACTCAAATTGCGTCGAGATTCAATACATCGGCCTCCAGCCGACTTGTCTCCAACGGTCTATTGCTGCCTCGGGCACCTTATGGTCGTTCTCCTGTGAGTTTAGATTTTCGAATCCGACGAAAAACTGATAGTTAATTGTAACATTCAGGGGCCTCCTAATGACGATGGAACACTCAATTTGCGTCGCGATCCAATACATCGTCCTCCAGCCGACTTGTCTCCAAGGGGATATTGCTGTCTCGGGCACAATATGATCCTTCTCCTGTGAGTCTAGATTTTCGAATCCGACGCAAAAATGATAGTGAATTGTAACGTTCAGCGCCTCCTAATGACGATAGAAGACTCAAATTGCGTCGGCTTCAATACATCGTCCTCCAGCCGATTTGTCTCCAAGGGGATATTGCTGCCTCGGGCACCAAATGGTTCGTCTGCTGTGAGTCTAGATTTTCGAATCCGACGAAAAACTGATAGTTAATTGTAACATTCAGGGCCTCCTAATGACGAAGGAACACTCAAATTGCGTCGCGATCCAATACATCGTCCTCCAGCCGACTTGTCTCCAAGGGGATATTGCTGTCTCGGGCACAATATGATCTTTCTCCTGTGAGTCTAGATTTTCGAATCCGACGCAAAAATGATAGTTAATTGTAACGTTCAGGGCCTTGTAATGACGATGGAACACTCAAATTGCGTCGAGATTCAATACATCGTCCTCCAGCCGACTTGTCTCCAAGGATCTGTTGCTGCCTCGGGCACCGTATGGTCGTTCTCCTGTGAGTTTAGAGTATCGAATCCGACGCAAAAATGATCGTTAATTTTAACGTTCAGGGCCTCCTAATGCCGATGGAACACTCAAATTGCGTCGAGATTCAATGCATCGGCCTCCAGCCGACTTGTCTCCAAGGGTCTATTGCTGCCTCGGGCACCTTATGGTCGTTCTCCTGTGAGTCTAGATTTTCGAATCCGACGCAAAAATGATAGTTAATTGTAACGTTCAGGGCCTTGTAATGACGATGGAACACTCAAATTGCGTCGAGATTCAATACATCGTCCTCCAGCCGACTTGTCTCCAAGGGTCTATTGCTGCCTCGGGCACCTTATGGTGGTTCTCTTGTGAGTTTAGATTTTCGAACCCGACGCAAAAATGATAGTTAATTGTAACGTTCAGGGCATCCTAATGTAAATGGAACACTCAAATTGCGTCTAGATTCAATACATCGTCCTCCAGCCGATTTGTCTCCAAGGGGTATATTGCTGTCTCGAGCACCGTATGAACTTCTCCTGTGAGTAGATTTTCGAATCCGACGCGAAACTGATAGTTAATTGTAAGGTTCAGGGCCTTGTAATGACGATGGAACACTCATTTTGCGTCACGATCCAATACATCGTCCTCCAACCGACTTGTCTCCATGGGTCAATAGCTGCCTCGGGCACCGTATGGTCGTTCCCCTGTGAGTTTAGATTATCGAATCCGACGCAAAAATGATAGTTAATTGTAACGTTTAGGGCCTCCTAATGACGATGTGACACTCAAATTGCGTCGAGATTCAATACATCGTCCTCCAGCCGACTTGTCTCCAAGGGGATATTGCAGTCTCGGGCACAATTTGATCCTTCTCCTGTGAGTCTAGATTTTCGAATCCGATGCAAAAATGATAGTGAATTGTAACGTTCAGCGCCTCCTAATGACGATAGAAGACTCAAATTGCGTCGGGATTCAATACATCGTCCTCCAGCCGATTTGTCTCCAAGGGGATATTGCTGCCTCGGGCACCAAATGGTTCGTCTGCTGTGAGTCTAGATTTTCGAATCCGGCGAAAAACTGATAGTTAATTGTAACATTCAGGGCCTCCTAATGACGATGGAACACTCAAATTGCGTCGCGATCCAATACATCGTCCTCCAGCCGACTTGTCTCCAAGGGTCTAATGATGCCTCGGGCACTTTATGGTCGTTCTCTTGTAAGTCTAGATTTACGAATCCGACGCAAAAATGATAGTTAATTGTAACGTTCAGGGCCGCCTAATGACGATGGAACTCTCAAATTGCGTCGAGATTCAATACATCGTCCTCCAGCCGACTTGTCTCCAAGGGTCTATTGCTGCCTCGGGCACCTTATGGTCGTTCTCCTGTGAGTCTAGATTTTCGTATCCGACGCAAAAATGATAGTTAATTGTAACGTTCAGGGCCTTGTAATGACGATGGAACACTCAAATTGCGTCGAGATTCAATACATCGGCCTCCCGCCGACTTGTCTCCAAGGGTCTGTTGCTGCCTCGGGCATCTTATGGTCGTTCTCCTGTGAGTTTAGATTATCGAATCCGACGCAAAAATGATAGTTAATTGTGACGTTTAGGGCCGTGTAATGACGATGGGACACTCAAATTGCGTCGAGATTCAACACATCGTCCTCCAGCCGACTTGTCTCCAAGGGTCTAATGCTGCCTCGGGCACCTTAGGGTCGTTCTCCTGTGAGTCTAGATTTTCGAATCCGACGCAAAAATGATAGTTAATTGTAACGTTCAGGGCCTCCTAATGCCGATGGAACACTCAAATTGCGTCGAGATTCAATACATCGTCCTCCAGCCGATTTGTCTCCAAGGGGTATATTGCTGTCTCGAGCACCGTATGAACTTCTCCTGTGAGTAGATTTTCGAATCCGACGCGAAACTGATAGTTAATTGTAAGGTTCAGTGCCTTCTAATGACGTTGGAACACTCATTTTGCGTCGCGATCCAATACATCGTCCTCCAACCGACTTGTCTCCAAGGGTGAATAGCTGCCTCGGGCACCGTATGGTCTTTCCCCTGTGAGATTAGATTATCGAATCCGACGCAAAAATGATAGTTAATTGTAACGTTTAGGGCCTCCTAATGACGATGGGACACTCAAATTGCGTCGAGATTCAATACATCGTCCTCCAGCCGATTTGTCTCCAAGGGGATATTGCTGTCTCGGGCACAATATGATCCTTCTCCTGTGAGTCTAGATTTGCGAATCCGACGCAAAAATGATAGTTAATTGTAACGTTCAAGGCCGCCTAATGACGATGGAGCTCTCAAACTGCGTCGAGATTCAATACATCGTCCTCCAGCCGATTTGTCTCAAGGGGATATTGCTGCCTCGGGCACCAAATGGTTCGTCTGCTGTGAGTCTAGATTTTCGAATCCGACGAAAAACTGATAGTTAATTGTAACATTCAGGGCCTCCTAATGACGATGGAACACTCAAATTGCGTCGCGATCCAATACATCGTCCTCCAGCCGACTTGTCTCCTAGGGTCTAATGCTGCCTCGGGCACTTTATGGTCGTTCTCTACTAAGTCTAGATTTACGAATCCGTCGCCAAAATGATAGTTAATTGTAACGTTCATGGCCTCCTAATGCCGATGGATCTCTCAAATTGCGTCGAGATTCAATACATCGGCCTCCAGCGGAATTGTCTCCAAGGGGATAATGCTGTCTCGAGCACCGTATGAACTTCGCCTGTGAGTAGATTTTCGAATCCGACGCGAAACTGATAGTTAATTGTAAGGTTCAGGGCCTTGTAATGACGATGGAACACTCAAATTGCGTCAGGATTCAATACATCGGCCTCCAGCCGACTTGTCTCCAACGGTCTATTGCTGTCTCGGGCACCTAATGGTCGATCTCCTGTGAGTCTAGATTTTCGAATCCGACGCAAAAATCATAGTTAAGTGTAACGTTCAGGGCCTTCTAATGACGATGGAACACTCAAATTGCGTCGAGATTTAATACATCGCCCTCCAGCCGACTTGTCTCCAAGGGGATATTGCTGTCTCAAGCACAATATGATCTTTCTCCTGTGAGTAGATTTTCGAATCCGACGCAAAAATGATAGTTAATTGTAACGTTCCGGGCCTTGTAATGACGTTGGAACACTCAAATTGCGTCGAGATTCAATACATCGTCCTCCAGCCGACTTGTCTCCAAGGGTCTGTTGCTGCCTCGGGCACCGTATGGTCGTTCTCCTGTGAGTTTAGATTATCGAATCCGACGCAAAAATGATAGTTAATTGTAACGTTCAGTGCCTTCTAATGACGATGGAACACTCAAATTGCGTCGAGATTCAATACATCGTCCTCCAGCCCACTTGTCACCAAGGGGATATTGCTGTCTCGGGCACAATATGATATTTCTCCTGTGAGTCTAGATTTTCGAATCCGACGCAAAATGATAGTGAATTGTAACGTTCAGCGCCCCCTAATGACGATAGAAGACTCAAATTGCGTCGAGATTTAATACATCGTCCTCCAGCCGATTTGTCTCCAAGGGGTATATTGCTGTCTCGAGCACCGTATGAACTTCTGCTGTGAGTAGATTTTCGAATCCGACGCGAAACTGATAGTTAATTGTATAGTTCAGGGCCTTGTAATGACGATGGAACACTCAAATTGCGTCGAGATTCAATACATCGGCCTCCAGCCGACTTGTCTCCAACGGTCTATTGCTGCCTCGGGCACCTTATGGTCGTTCTCCCTGTGAGTTTAGATTTTCGAATCCGACGAAAAACTGATAGTTAATTGTAA
>NW_025726663.1:0-2500 GCF_021461395.2 Schistocerca americana
GAAACAACCGGTTGGTAGCTCAACCGATCGTCGCCATCACTGATTCACCTCTAGCGAGAACAACCGCACCACAACGGTTTACCAGTTCTTCATTTGCGTAACGTCACCAGCAAACGTAGACGTCCATCGCCATTTGCAAATTCAACGATTGTTGCATGCCTGTGTCAGGTGTCACGACACACTATGTCTGCCCACATACACGCAACAACATGTGCACGCTTCGCGAACACGTGGAAGGTGGCCCCCGTACGTATGCGATGTCCATTGCGCGAACGACTGTCAACCGGCCTCTGTCGCATGTCGCAGATGTGGAACGCAGTGCACCATGCTATCACGGTGTGTGAGAAGAGACGACTACGTCTGACAACACGCGCCACTACATCAACAGACGGCTCATGCTGATCGCCATCCACGGCATACCATACTGCAATCCAGCTCTTATAGGGAGACGACACGTAGCTGAGTGCACAATATTTGGACCGTATGGTTCGCCGTTGTTGGCGCAGTCGTGGTACGGTCACACATGTACCACGATGTATCATTCAGTACATGAGGACCAATGTGCGGTACAGTGTGTGATTTGGACGTACAACATCAGCGGACAGTTGCCACAAGCCGTACCACAACGTAGGCTGTGCTTCGCCATGCGAATGCCAATGAACAACTGCGAAGGGCATTGAGCATGTACGTCCTGCCGCCATCCGCATTACAGTGTATAGCTGCAAGGTGTTTAACATGAAGCGATACTCTGGGGACCGGGCAGTGCGAGTAGCAAACTATATTGCGGGGGTTGCAGTTAGGCAACACTACACTAATTTAACGCGTCGTATGACAATTACAGAGCAGGTTAAGGCCCAACGTGTGTTGGGTTAAGGCCCAACGTGTGTTGGGTTAAGGCCCAACGTGTGTTGGGTTAAGGCCCAACGTGTGTTGGGTTAAGGCCCAACGTGTGTTGGGTTAAGGCCCAACGTGTGTTGGGTTAAGGCCCAACGTGTGTTGGGTTAAGGCCCAACGTGTGTTGGGTTAAGGCCCAACGTGTGTTGGGTTAAGGCCCAACGTGTGTTGGGTTAAGGCCCAACGTGTGTTGGGTTAAGGCCCAACGTGTGTTGGGTTAAGGCCCAACGTGTGTTGGGTTAAGGCCCAACGTGTGTTGGGTTAAGGCCCAACGTGTGTTGGGTTAAGGCCCAACGTGTGTTGGGTTAAGGCCCAACGTGTGTTGGGTTAAGGCCCAACGTGTGTTGGGTTAAGGCCCAACGTGTGTTGGGTTAAGGCCCAACGTGTGTTGGGTTAAGGCGCAACATAGGTTAGGTTAAGGCGCAACATAGGTTAGGTTAAGGCGCAACATAGGTTAGGTTAAGGCGCAACATAGGTTAGGTTAAGGCGCAACATAGGTTAGGTTAAGGCGCAACATAGGTTAGGTTAAGGCGCAACATAGGTTAGGTTACGGCGCAACATAGGTTAGGTTAAGGCGCAACATAGGTTAGGTTAAGGCGCAACATAGGTTAGGTTACGGCGCAACATAGGTTAGGTTAAGGCGCAACATAGGTTAGGTTAAGGCGCAACATAGGTTAGGTTAAGGCGCAACATAGGTTAGGTTAAGGCGCAACATAGGTTAGGTTAAGGCGCAACATAGGTTAGGTTAAGGCGCAACATAGGTTAGGTTAAGGCGCAACATAGGTTAGGTTAAGGCGCAACATAGGTTAGGTTAAGGCGCAACATAGGTTAGGTTACGGCGCAACATAGGTTAGGTTAAGGCGCAACATAGGTTAGGTTAAGGCGCAACATAGGTTAGGTTAAGGCGCAACATAGGTTAGGTTATGGCGCAACATAGGTTAGGTTACGGCGCAACATAGGTTAGGTTACGGCGCAACATAGGTTAGGTTAAGGCGCAACATAGGTTAGGTTAAGGCGCAACATAGGTTAGGTTAAGGCGCAACATAGGTTAGGTTAAGGCGCAACATAGGTTAGGTTAAGGCGCAACATAGGTTAGGTTAAGGCGCAACATAGGTTAGGTTAAGGCGCAACATAGGTTAGGTTAAGGCGCAACATGGGTTAGGTTAAGGCGCAACATGGGTTAGGTTAAGGCGCAACATGGGTTAGGTTAAGGCGCAACATGGGTTAGGTTAAGGCGCAACATGGGTTAGGTTAAGGCGCAACATGGGTTAGGTTAAGGCGCAACATGGGTTAGGTTAAGGCGCAACATGGGTTAGGTTAAGGCGCAACATGGGTTAGGTTAAGGCGCAACATGGGTTAGGTTAAGGCGCAACATGGGTTAGGTTAAGGCGCAACATGGGTTAGGTTAAGGCGCAACATGGGTTAGGTTAAGGTACAATATGGGTTAGGTTAAGGTACAATATGGGTTAGGTTAAGGTACAATATGGGTTAGGTTAAGGTACAATATGGGTTAGGTTAAGGTACAATATGGGTTAGGTTAAGGTACAATATGGGTTAGGTTAAGGTACAATATGGGTTAGGTTAAGGTACAATATGGGTTAGGTTA
>NW_025726663.1:7500-15000 GCF_021461395.2 Schistocerca americana
TCGGGCGCCTTAACTCGGCGTTTGGTTCATCCCACAGCGCCAGTTCTGCTTACCAAAAGTGGCCCACTTGGCACTCCGATCCGAGTCGTTTGCTCGCGGCTTCAGCATATCAAGCAAGCCGGAGATCTCACCCATTTAAAGTTTGAGAATAGGTTGAGGTCGTTTCGGCCCCAAGGCCTCTAATCATTCGCTTTACCGGATGAGACTCGTACGAGCACCAGCTATCCTGAGGGAAACTTCGGAGGGAACCAGCTACTAGATGGTTCGATTAGTCTTTCGCCCCTATACCCAGCTCCGACGATCGATTTGCACGTCAGAATCGCTACGGACCTCCATCAGGGTTTCCCCTGACTTCGTCCTGGCCAGGCATAGTTCACCATCTTTCGGGTCCCAACGTGTACGCTCTAGGTGCGCCTCACCTCGCAATGAGGACGAGACGCCCCGGGAGTGCGGAGGCCGCCGCCCCGTGAAGGGCGGGGAAGCCCCATCCTCCCTCGGCCCGCGCAAGGCGAGACCTTCACTTTCATTACGCCTTTAGGTTTCGTACAGCCCAATGACTCGCGCACATGTTAGACTCCTTGGTCCGTGTTTCAAGACGGGTCGTGAAATTGTCCAAAGCTGAAGCGCCGCTGACGGGAGCGATTATTCCGCCCGAGAGCATCCCGAGCCAACAGCGGCGCGGGTCCGGGGCCGGGCCAGGTAGGTCCGTCATCCGGGAAGAACCGCGCGCGCTTGCCGGGAGCCCGAGCGCCCAAAGGGGCGAATCGACTCCTCCAGATATACCGCCGGGCAGCCAGCCAGGACACCGGGGCTCTGCCCAACAGACGCGAACCGAGGCCCGCGGAAGGACAGGCTGCGCACCCGGGCCGTAGGCCGGCACCCAGCGGGTCGCGACGTCCTACTAGGGGAGAAGTGCGGCCCACCGCACACCGGAACGGCCCCACCCCGCGGCGAGTGGAAAGGCAACCGGACACGACCCCGCCGCGGATTGCTCCGCGCGGGCGGCCGGCCCCATCTGCCGAGGGCGGAGGCCAGTGGCCGGATGGGCGTGAATCTCACCCGTTCGACCTTTCGGACTTCTCACGTTTACCCCAGAACGGTTTCACGTACTTTTGAACTCTCTCTTCAAAGTTCTTTTCAACTTTCCCTCACGGTACTTGTTCGCTATCGGTCTCGTGGTCATATTTAGTCTCAGATGGAGTTTACCACCCACTTGGAGCTGCACTCTCAAGCAACCCGACTCGAAGGAGAGGTCCCGCCGACGCTCGCACCGGCCGCTACGGGCCTGGCACCCTCTACGGGCCGTGGCCTCATTCAAGTTGGACTTGGGCTCGGCGCGAGGCGTCGGGGTAGTGGACCCTCCCAAACACCACATGCCACGACAGGCGGCAGCCTGCGGGGTTCGGTGCTGGACTCTTCCCTGTTCGCTCGCCGCTACTGGGGGAATCCTTGTTAGTTTCTTTTCCTCCGCTTAGTAATATGCTTAAATTCAGCGGGTAGTCTCGCCTGCTCTGAGGTCGTTGTACGAGGTGTCGCACGCCACACCGCCAGCCGGCTGTGCACGCTACCGAGTAAGTACCGGTATGCGAACCGCCAGGCGACGGGCGCGCATCGCACGTTTAAGGAGGCGCGGCCGGCCCCACAGGCGGCCGCGACGCTCCCAGGTCTGCGAAGCGGGGCAAACGCCGCGCGCTTCAGTATACGTAGCCGACCCTCAGCCAGACGTGGCCCGGGAACGGAATCCATGGACCGCAATGTGCGTTCGAAACGTCGATGTTCATGTGTCCTGCAGTTCACATGTCGACGCGCAATTTGCTGCGTTCTTCATCGACCCACGAGCCGAGTGATCCACCGTCCTGGGTGATCTTTTCTTAGTTTACACTGTCTCTTTCAAGACAGTTGCATAGGCGGGACGTAGGCGTGTGGCGGCCCCTGTTCAAGCGTTCTGTGTCCAACGGCCTCACGGCCGATGGGCGTCGTACGGCTCCACACCGGAGCGGACAGGCAGTCGGGCGAAAGTCATTCAAAACCGGCGCCAGGCGCCAGGTGCCGCAGGCCAGCCGCTCCAGCGCTTCAGCGCTCGTACCACACAACATTGGCGTTAGTTTTGAGAAGCACGCGTGGTTCCGCACGCGGCGCACGGCTACTGCGAGCCGTACAGGTAGCGTGTTGCGCGACACGACACGCACATCGAAAGACATGCAGTCTAGTCGGTAATGATCCTTCCGCAGGTTCACCTACGGAAACCTTGTTACGACTTTTACTTCCTCTAAATGATCAAGTTTGGTCATCTTTCCGGTAGCATCGGCAACGACAGAGTCAATGCCGCGTACCAGTCCGAAGACCTCACTAAATCATTCAATCGGTAGTAGCGACGGGCGGTGTGTACAAAGGGCAGGGACGTAATCAACGCGAGCTTATGACTCGCGCTTACTGGGAATTCCTCGTTCATGGGGAACAATTGCAAGCCCCAATCCCTAGCACGAAGGAGGTTCAGCGGGTTACCCCGACCTTTCGGCCTAGGAAGACACGCTGATTCCTTCAGTGTAGCGCGCGTGCGGCCCAGAACATCTAAGGGCATCACAGACCTGTTATTGCTCAATCTCGTGCGGCTAGAAGCCGCCTGTCCCTCTAAGAAGAAAAGTAATCGCTGACAGCACGAAGGATGTCACGCGACTAGTTAGCAGGCTAGAGTCTCGTTCGTTATCGGAATTAACCAGACAAATCGCTCCACCAACTAAGAACGGCCATGCACCACCACCCACCGAATCAAGAAAGAGCTATCAATCTGTCAATCCTTCCGGTGTCCGGGCCTGGTGAGGTTTCCCGTGTTGAGTCAAATTAAGCCGCAGGCTCCACTCCTGGTGGTGCCCTTCCGTCAATTCCTTTAAGTTTCAGCTTTGCAACCATACTTCCCCCGGAACCCAAAAGCTTTGGTTTCCCGGAGGCTGCCCGCCGAGTCATCGGAGGAACTGCGGCGGATCGCTGGCTGGCATCGTTTATGGTTAGAACTAGGGCGGTATCTCATCGCCTTCGAACCTCTAACTTTCGTTCTTGATTAATGAAAACATACTTGGCAAATGCTTTCGCTTCTGTTCGTCTTGCGACGATCCAAGAATTTCACCTCTAACGTCGCAATACGAATGCCCCCGCCTGTCCCTATTAATCATTACCTCGGGTTCCGAAAACCAACAAAATAGAACCGAGGTCCTATTCCATTATTCCATGCACACAGTATTCAGGCGGGCTTGCCTGCTTTAAGCACTCTAATTTGTTCAAAGTAAACGTGCCGGCCCACCGAGACACTCACTCAAGAGCACCCTGGTAGGATTGCAACGGGGTCCGCCTCGGGACGCACGAGCACGCACGAGGCGCGTCGCACGCCTTCAGCTCGCCCCACCGGCAGGACGTCCCACGATACATGCCAGTTAAACACCGACGGGCGGTGAACCAACAGCGTGGGACACAAATCCAACTACGAGCTTTTTAACCGCAACAACTTTAATATACGCTATTGGAGCTGGAATTACCGCGGCTGCTGGCACCAGACTTGCCCTCCAATAGATACTCGTTAAAGGATTTAAAGTGTACTCATTCCGATTACGGGGCCTCGGATGAGTCCCGTATCGTTATTTTTCGTCACTACCTCCCCGTGCCGGGAGTGGGTAATTTGCGCGCCTGCTGCCTTCCTTGGATGTGGTAGCCGTTTCTCAGGCTCCCTCTCCGGAATCGAACCCTGATTCCCCGTTACCCGTTACAACCATGGTAGGCGCAGAACCTACCATCGACAGTTGATAAGGCAGACATTTGAAAGATGCGTCGCCGGTACGAGGACCGTGCGATCAGCCCAAAGTTATTCAGAGTCACCAAGGCAAACGGACCGGACGAGCCGACCGATTGGTTTTGATCTAATAAAAGCGTCCCTTCCATCTCTGGTCGGGACTCTGTTTGCATGTATTAGCTCTAGAATTACCACAGTTATCCAAGTAACGTGGGTACGATCTAAGGAACCATAACTGATTTAATGAGCCATTCGCGGTTTCACCTTAATGCGGCTTGTACTGAGACATGCATGGCTTAATCTTTGAGACAAGCATATGACTACTGGCAGGATCAACCAGGGAGCTGCGTCAACTAGAGCTGAGCAGCCGGCCGCCCGGGAGTGTGTCCCGGGGGCCCGCGCGAACACGCAAGCGTCCGCTCAATTATTCTGCAAACAGGAGGAGGCTGAGCTCCCCTGCACAATACACCTCGAAACCCTCTCAGGTCCCGGCGGCGCGCAGCGCCGTCCTAAGTACTTGGTCGGGTTCGAGAGAGGCGCAATCGCCCGGAGTTTGGCGAGTAGACGCTTTAGGTGCGACCACCCGTGCTCCCAACTGAGCTTGCCGCTGCCGACAGAGGCCCGGGAGCGTGCTGTCGTGGCATTGCCGGCGGGAGACAACACGCGCCACCTACGGTGGCCGGCAGCTCCAACGCCAGCGCCACAGAAGGACAAAAGCCCCACTTGGGTGCCGAAGCGAACTCTCCCAGCACAGCGCACGCGCCAACACGTCCGCACAGCTGCGATACAATCCACCTGCGAGAACCGCAGAGGCGACCGAGCAGCAGACGGCGTCGCGGCGCCGAGCGCCGGGCGGCGGCGCATCCTCAGCGCACACAGTCCTCAATCGGACCAGCACACTGCAGATGTCCACCGCGCTTCGCACCGGGCCCGCGAGGACCTACTTTGGCCGCACGGCGCCGCGTGCAGGGTGCGCCGGCGCGCAGCTGCGCCGCCTGCCGCCTCCGTCGGCCGGCGCGCCTGCCACTGGCCGCCCCCACCAGCCGGCTGTAGCGCGTGCGCCCACGCACCGCGCGGCCAGCACGCCGGAAGGCCCCCCCTCACCGGCCGGGGACGGTCCCACCCAGCCACCGCCGCGTATCGCTTCACACCCACATGCCATTCACGTTCGTGGGCATGGTGGGTATCGCTGAAACAACCGGTTGGTAGCTCAACCGATCGTCGCCATCACTGATTCACCTCTAGCGAGAACAACCGCACCACAACGGTTTACCAGTTCTTCATTTGCGTAACGTCACCAGCAAACGTAGACGTCCATCGCCATTTGCAAATTCAACGATTGTTGCATGCCTGTGTCAGGTGTCACGACACACTATGTCTGCCCACATACACGCAACAACATGTGCACGCTTCGCGAACACGTGGAAGGTGGCCCCCGTACGTATGCGATGTCCATTGCGCGAACGACTGTCAACCGGCCTCTGTCGCATGTCGCAGATGTGGAACGCAGTGCACCATGCTATCACGGTGTGTGAGAAGAGACGACTACGTCTGACAACACGCGCCACTACATCAACAGACGGCTCATGCTGATCGCCATCCACGGCATACCATACTGCAATCCAGCTCTTATAGGGAGACGACACGTAGCTGAGTGCACAATATTTGGACCGTATGGTTCGCCGTTGTTGGCGCAGTCGTGGTACGGTCACACATGTACCACGATGTATCATTCAGTACATGAGGACCAATGTGCGGTACAGTGTGTGATTTGGACGTACAACATCAGCGGACAGTTGCCACAAGCCGTACCACAACGTAGGCTGTGCTTCGCCATGCGAATGCCAATGAACAACTGCGAAGGGCATTGAGCATGTACGTCCTGCCGCCATCCGCATTACAGTGTATAGCTGCAAGGTGTTTAACATGAAGCGATACTCTGGGGACCGGGCAGTGCGAGTAGCAAACTATATTGCGGGGGTTGCAGTTAGGCAACACTACACTAATTTAACGCGTCGTATGACAATTACAGAGCAGGTTAAGGCCCAACGTGTGTTGGGTTAAGGCCCAACGTGTGTTGGGTTAAGGCCCAACGTGTGTTGGGTTAAGGCCCAACGTGTGTTGGGTTAAGGCCCAACGTGTGTTGGGTTAAGGCCCAACGTGTGTTGGGTTAAGGCCCAACGTGTGTTGGGTTAAGGCCCAACGTGTGTTGGGTTAAGGCCCAACGTGTGTTGGGTTAAGGCCCAACGTGTGTTGGGTTAAGGCCCAACGTGTGTTGGGTTAAGGCCCAACGTGTGTTGGGTTAAGGCCCAACGTGTGTTGGGTTAAGGCCCAACGTGTGTTGGGTTAAGGCCCAACGTGTGTTGGGTTAAGGCCCAACGTGTGTTGGGTTAAGGCCCAACGTGTGTTGGGTTAAGGCCCAACGTGTGTTGGGTTAAGGCCCAACGTGTGTTGGGTTAAGGCGCAACATAGGTTAGGTTAAGGCGCAACATAGGTTAGGTTAAGGCGCAACATAGGTTAGGTTAAGGCGCAACATAGGTTAGGTTAAGGCGCAACATAGGTTAGGTTAAGGCGCAACATAGGTTAGGTTAAGGCGCAACATAGGTTAGGTTACGGCGCAACATAGGTTAGGTTAAGGCGCAACATAGGTTAGGTTAAGGCGCAACATAGGTTAGGTTACGGCGCAACATAGGTTAGGTTAAGGCGCAACATAGGTTAGGTTAAGGCGCAACATAGGTTAGGTTAAGGCGCAACATAGGTTAGGTTAAGGCGCAACATAGGTTAGGTTAAGGCGCAACATAGGTTAGGTTAAGGCGCAACATAGGTTAGGTTAAGGCGCAACATAGGTTAGGTTAAGGCGCAACATAGGTTAGGTTACGGCGCAACATAGGTTAGGTTAAGGCGCAACATAGGTTAGGTTAAGGCGCAACATAGGTTAGGTTAAGGCGCAACATAGGTTAGGTTATGGCGCAACATAGGTTAGGTTACGGCGCAACATAGGTTAGGTTACGGCGCAACATAGGTTAGGTTAAGGCGCAACATAGGTTAGGTTAAGGCGCAACATAGGTTAGGTTAAGGCGCAACATAGGTTAGGTTAAGGCGCAACATAGGTTAGGTTAAGGCGCAACATAGGTTAGGTTAAGGCGCAACATAGGTTAGGTTAAGGCGCAACATAGGTTAGGTTAAGGCGCAACATGGGTTAGGTTAAGGCGCAACATGGGTTAGGTTAAGGCGCAACATGGGTTAGGTTAAGGCGCAACATGGGTTAGGTTAAGGCGCAACATGGGTTAGGTTAAGGCGCAACATGGGTTAGGTTAAGGCGCAACATGGGTTAGGTTAAGGCGCAACATGGGTTAGGTTAAGGCGCAACATGGGTTAGGTTAAGGCGCAACATGGGTTAGGTTAAGGCGCAACATGGGTTAGGTTAAGGCGCAACATGGGTTAGGTTAAGGCGCAACATGGGTTAGGTTAAGGCGCAACATGGGTTAGGTTAAGGTACAATATGGGTTAGGTTAAGGTACAATATGGGTTAGGTTAAGGTACAATATGGGTTAGGTTAAGGTACAATATGGGTTAGGTTAAGGTACAATATGGGTTAGGTTAAGGTACAATATGGGTTAGGTTAAGGTACAATATGGGTTAGGTTAAGGTACAATATGGGTTAGGTTAAGGTACAATATGGGTTAGGTTAAGGTACAATATGGGTTAGGTTAAGGTAC
>NW_025726663.1:25000-27500 GCF_021461395.2 Schistocerca americana
CGCACACAGTCCTCAATCGGACCAGCACACTGCAGATGTCCACCGCGCTTCGCACCGGGCCCGCGAGGACCTACTTTGGCCGCACGGCGCCGCGTGCAGGGTGCGCCGGCGCGCAGCTGCGCCGCCTGCCGCCTCCGTCGGCCGGCGCGCCTGCCACTGGCCGCCCCCACCAGCCGGCTGTAGCGCGTGCGCCCACGCACCGCGCGGCCAGCACGCCGGAAGGCCCCCCCTCACCGGCCGGGGACGGTCCCACCCAGCCACCGCCGCGTATCGCTTCACACCCACATGCCATTCACGTTCGTGGGCATGGTGGGTATCGCTGAAACAACCGGTTGGTAGCTCAACCGATCGTCGCCATCACTGATTCACCTCTAGCGAGAACAACCGCACCACAACGGTTTACCAGTTCTTCATTTGCGTAACGTCACCAGCAAACGTAGACGTCCATCGCCATTTGCAAATTCAACGATTGTTGCATGCCTGTGTCAGGTGTCACGACACACTATGTCTGCCCACATACACGCAACAACATGTGCACGCTTCGCGAACACGTGGAAGGTGGCCCCCGTACGTATGCGATGTCCATTGCGCGAACGACTGTCAACCGGCCTCTGTCGCATGTCGCAGATGTGGAACGCAGTGCACCATGCTATCACGGTGTGTGAGAAGAGACGACTACGTCTGACAACACGCGCCACTACATCAACAGACGGCTCATGCTGATCGCCATCCACGGCATACCATACTGCAATCCAGCTCTTATAGGGAGACGACACGTAGCTGAGTGCACAATATTTGGACCGTATGGTTCGCCGTTGTTGGCGCAGTCGTGGTACGGTCACACATGTACCACGATGTATCATTCAGTACATGAGGACCAATGTGCGGTACAGTGTGTGATTTGGACGTACAACATCAGCGGACAGTTGCCACAAGCCGTACCACAACGTAGGCTGTGCTTCGCCATGCGAATGCCAATGAACAACTGCGAAGGGCATTGAGCATGTACGTCCTGCCGCCATCCGCATTACAGTGTATAGCTGCAAGGTGTTTAACATGAAGCGATACTCTGGGGACCGGGCAGTGCGAGTAGCAAACTATATTGCGGGGGTTGCAGTTAGGCAACACTACACTAATTTAACGCGTCGTATGACAATTACAGAGCAGGTTAAGGCCCAACGTGTGTTGGGTTAAGGCCCAACGTGTGTTGGGTTAAGGCCCAACGTGTGTTGGGTTAAGGCCCAACGTGTGTTGGGTTAAGGCCCAACGTGTGTTGGGTTAAGGCCCAACGTGTGTTGGGTTAAGGCCCAACGTGTGTTGGGTTAAGGCCCAACGTGTGTTGGGTTAAGGCCCAACGTGTGTTGGGTTAAGGCCCAACGTGTGTTGGGTTAAGGCCCAACGTGTGTTGGGTTAAGGCCCAACGTGTGTTGGGTTAAGGCCCAACGTGTGTTGGGTTAAGGCCCAACGTGTGTTGGGTTAAGGCCCAACGTGTGTTGGGTTAAGGCCCAACGTGTGTTGGGTTAAGGCCCAACGTGTGTTGGGTTAAGGCCCAACGTGTGTTGGGTTAAGGCCCAACGTGTGTTGGGTTAAGGCCCAACGTGTGTTGGGTTAAGGCGCAACATAGGTTAGGTTAAGGCGCAACATAGGTTAGGTTAAGGCGCAACATAGGTTAGGTTAAGGCGCAACATAGGTTAGGTTAAGGCGCAACATAGGTTAGGTTAAGGCGCAACATAGGTTAGGTTAAGGCGCAACATAGGTTAGGTTACGGCGCAACATAGGTTAGGTTAAGGCGCAACATAGGTTAGGTTAAGGCGCAACATAGGTTAGGTTACGGCGCAACATAGGTTAGGTTAAGGCGCAACATAGGTTAGGTTAAGGCGCAACATAGGTTAGGTTAAGGCGCAACATAGGTTAGGTTAAGGCGCAACATAGGTTAGGTTAAGGCGCAACATAGGTTAGGTTAAGGCGCAACATAGGTTAGGTTAAGGCGCAACATAGGTTAGGTTAAGGCGCAACATAGGTTAGGTTACGGCGCAACATAGGTTAGGTTAAGGCGCAACATAGGTTAGGTTAAGGCGCAACATAGGTTAGGTTAAGGCGCAACATAGGTTAGGTTATGGCGCAACATAGGTTAGGTTACGGCGCAACATAGGTTAGGTTACGGCGCAACATAGGTTAGGTTAAGGCGCAACATAGGTTAGGTTAAGGCGCAACATAGGTTAGGTTAAGGCGCAACATAGGTTAGGTTAAGGCGCAACATAGGTTAGGTTAAGGCGCAACATAGGTTAGGTTAAGGCGCAACATAGGTTAGGTTAAGGCGCAACATGGGTTAGGTTAAGGCGCAACATGGGTTAGGTTAAGGCGCAACATGGGTTAGGTTAAGGCGCAACATGGGTTAGGTTAAGGCGCAACATGGGTTAGGTTAAGGCGCAACATGGGTTAGGTTAAGGCGCAACATGGGTTAGGTTAAGGCGCAACATGGGTTAGGTTAAGGCGCAAC
>NW_025726663.1:37500-40000 GCF_021461395.2 Schistocerca americana
GCGCCGCGTGCAGGGTGCGCCGGCGCGCAGCTGCGCCGCCTGCCGCCTCCGTCGGCCGGCGCGCCTGCCACTGGCCGCCCCCACCAGCCGGCTGTAGCGCGTGCGCCCACGCACCGCGCGGCCAGCACGCCGGAAGGCCCCCCCTCACCGGCCGGGGACGGTCCCACCCAGCCACCGCCGCGTATCGCTTCACACCCACATGCCATTCACGTTCGTGGGCATGGTGGGTATCGCTGAAACAACCGGTTGGTAGCTCAACCGATCGTCGCCATCACTGATTCACCTCTAGCGAGAACAACCGCACCACAACGGTTTACCAGTTCTTCATTTGCGTAACGTCACCAGCAAACGTAGACGTCCATCGCCATTTGCAAATTCAACGATTGTTGCATGCCTGTGTCAGGTGTCACGACACACTATGTCTGCCCACATACACGCAACAACATGTGCACGCTTCGCGAACACGTGGAAGGTGGCCCCCGTACGTATGCGATGTCCATTGCGCGAACGACTGTCAACCGGCCTCTGTCGCATGTCGCAGATGTGGAACGCAGTGCACCATGCTATCACGGTGTGTGAGAAGAGACGACTACGTCTGACAACACGCGCCACTACATCAACAGACGGCTCATGCTGATCGCCATCCACGGCATACCATACTGCAATCCAGCTCTTATAGGGAGACGACACGTAGCTGAGTGCACAATATTTGGACCGTATGGTTCGCCGTTGTTGGCGCAGTCGTGGTACGGTCACACATGTACCACGATGTATCATTCAGTACATGAGGACCAATGTGCGGTACAGTGTGTGATTTGGACGTACAACATCAGCGGACAGTTGCCACAAGCCGTACCACAACGTAGGCTGTGCTTCGCCATGCGAATGCCAATGAACAACTGCGAAGGGCATTGAGCATGTACGTCCTGCCGCCATCCGCATTACAGTGTATAGCTGCAAGGTGTTTAACATGAAGCGATACTCTGGGGACCGGGCAGTGCGAGTAGCAAACTATATTGCGGGGGTTGCAGTTAGGCAACACTACACTAATTTAACGCGTCGTATGACAATTACAGAGCAGGTTAAGGCCCAACGTGTGTTGGGTTAAGGCCCAACGTGTGTTGGGTTAAGGCCCAACGTGTGTTGGGTTAAGGCCCAACGTGTGTTGGGTTAAGGCCCAACGTGTGTTGGGTTAAGGCCCAACGTGTGTTGGGTTAAGGCCCAACGTGTGTTGGGTTAAGGCCCAACGTGTGTTGGGTTAAGGCCCAACGTGTGTTGGGTTAAGGCCCAACGTGTGTTGGGTTAAGGCCCAACGTGTGTTGGGTTAAGGCCCAACGTGTGTTGGGTTAAGGCCCAACGTGTGTTGGGTTAAGGCCCAACGTGTGTTGGGTTAAGGCCCAACGTGTGTTGGGTTAAGGCCCAACGTGTGTTGGGTTAAGGCCCAACGTGTGTTGGGTTAAGGCCCAACGTGTGTTGGGTTAAGGCCCAACGTGTGTTGGGTTAAGGCGCAACATAGGTTAGGTTAAGGCGCAACATAGGTTAGGTTAAGGCGCAACATAGGTTAGGTTAAGGCGCAACATAGGTTAGGTTAAGGCGCAACATAGGTTAGGTTAAGGCGCAACATAGGTTAGGTTAAGGCGCAACATAGGTTAGGTTACGGCGCAACATAGGTTAGGTTAAGGCGCAACATAGGTTAGGTTAAGGCGCAACATAGGTTAGGTTACGGCGCAACATAGGTTAGGTTAAGGCGCAACATAGGTTAGGTTAAGGCGCAACATAGGTTAGGTTAAGGCGCAACATAGGTTAGGTTAAGGCGCAACATAGGTTAGGTTAAGGCGCAACATAGGTTAGGTTAAGGCGCAACATAGGTTAGGTTAAGGCGCAACATAGGTTAGGTTAAGGCGCAACATAGGTTAGGTTAAGGCGCAACATAGGTTAGGTTACGGCGCAACATAGGTTAGGTTAAGGCGCAACATAGGTTAGGTTAAGGCGCAACATAGGTTAGGTTAAGGCGCAACATAGGTTAGGTTATGGCGCAACATAGGTTAGGTTACGGCGCAACATAGGTTAGGTTACGGCGCAACATAGGTTAGGTTAAGGCGCAACATAGGTTAGGTTAAGGCGCAACATAGGTTAGGTTAAGGCGCAACATAGGTTAGGTTAAGGCGCAACATAGGTTAGGTTAAGGCGCAACATAGGTTAGGTTAAGGCGCAACATAGGTTAGGTTAAGGCGCAACATAGGTTAGGTTAAGGCGCAACATGGGTTAGGTTAAGGCGCAACATGGGTTAGGTTAAGGCGCAACATGGGTTAGGTTAAGGCGCAACATGGGTTAGGTTAAGGCGCAACATGGGTTAGGTTAAGGCGCAACATGGGTTAGGTTAAGGCGCAACATGGGTTAGGTTAAGGCGCAACATGGGTTAGGTTAAGGCGCAACATGGGTTAGGTTAAGGCGCAACATGGGTTAGGTTAAGGCGCAACATGGGTTAGGTTAAGGCGCA
>NW_025726663.1:45000-50000 GCF_021461395.2 Schistocerca americana
GCAAGATGGAATGCCGAGGCCCCCCTGGGCAACAGGAGCGTGGAAGTATCCCAGGGGGGTGTCCGCCGGAAGGCGGAACCATCTCCTGACGGCGGCCCGGATGGTAACGTCGGCCGACTTCAATGCACCCACCCGGGTGCGGCTGAGGGCCAGCCCGTGGTACAGGCCAGGGAGAAGTACGTTGGTGAGAGCGTGGAGGCGCTGTTGCGGCTTCAGCGGAGCTCGGGAGATGACGTCAAGCTGCTCCACCAGGTGGCTACGTGGATTGAAGACACAGCGACCCGCCGTGGAAAATTGCAGCCCCAGGTACCGGAAGGTTTCACCCACACGCAGGGCAGGCATGGTGGTATTGCCTGCTGTGAAGGTGACATTGCTGTCCACCTTCACCTTCTTCTCGCGCCCTGACGCGACTAAGGCGAGGGTGAAACACTTCCGGGCGTTGATCTGCAGCCCCAGGTGGGCGAGGGCTGCGGTAGCTGCGTCGATGAGGGACTGCAAGCCCCTCGGGGTCGCTGCAAACAGCAAGACGTCATCTGCAAAGGCCGCAGCGTTGACTCTGCGACCGAGGATCCGAGCTCCGATGTGGGAGGGCAGTTGGCCTAAAACGTAGTCCACCGCAAAGTTGAACAGGAGGGGGGAGAGGGGATCGCCCTGGCGAACGCCCCGTGCTGGCTGCACAGACACGCCCACGCCGGCGCCGTCCGCTATCACTGTCGTGCTGCCCTCGTAGCACCGCTCGACATACTCGACAAAGCAATCCGGCAGGCCATGCGCCTTCAGCACGGGGCGAAGGGCAGCATGATCTACCGAATCGAATGCCTTAGATACGTCGATCGATGCCACAAAGACAGAGCGGCAGGAGCGAACTGCGTCGGTGAGAGCAGTGTCCAAGATGAAGGTATTTTCCAACATCCCATCCCGAGGGATGAAAGCCCGCTGACGTTCGTCCACAGCACAAGCGCGCATCAGGCGTGACGCGAGAACCTTGTGAAAGGTCCGCGCCAACACCGAGCAGACCGTAATGGGGCGAAAGTCAGCGGGGGATGTTGGTGCAGCCGTTTTCGGGAGAAGGGACGTCCGCGCGCGAAGCAGGCGTTCCGGAAGGGCGCGGGCCAGAAGGAAGAGATTCATCACTTTCACCAGGACTTCGTGCGGCAGGCGCCGCAACTCCGCTGGGGTAAGGCCGTCCGGCCCGGCTGCTGATCCCCTGGGCGGCAACGCGGCGGCGACCTCCTCACGTGTGACCGGCCCCCATATGCACTCGAGAGCGACAGGCTCTGAGTGCGGGAGGAGGCGGTCACGAATGAAGCCCGCGGTGGAGATGGGCTTCTTGGTGAAGAGGTCCGCCCAGAAGTCCAGCAGACCAGGGATGGCAGGTGGCGGCTGGAGCAGGGTGCCATCCAAGAGGCCGCGCACGCAACGCGCACGCGACCGTCGGAAGGCATCCTGCGTTCTCGCGTACTCCCAGCGGCGCCGCTTGCGCTTCTGGGTCGGCGGCGCGGCAGGCGGCCGCTTCGATGGTTGGCGCGGCCGCTGTGTCCTGGTGATCGATCTCTCCCCTCTGGACCCGACCGACGCGAGGGCATCCGGGAGCATGCCCAGGATGACATCGGGCGGCGTGCCCCGCCCCAGACCGATGACACGATCCAGGGCAGAGAAACGCTGGGCGGAAGCGGGTAGCCCCGCCAGGTGCTCCCAGATGGCGGCGTCAGTCGGCCCCTCCGGCGGCGGCCCGGTGGTATCGGCCGCGAAGTCCTCGGCTGCGTCGACGGGCGGCGCAGCGGCCTCGCCCACGTCAGGCAGCGGGCTCGCCGCTCCCCGGCGGGACGCCGGCTCTTCCCCCCGACCGATCTCAAGCGCCTCCATGAATTGGCGGACAAGCTGCTTGTGGGCAGCTTGCCGCCGTCGGCACTTGATTGCCTCAAGCGTTCGGTCGGGGAACATCCTGATGAGCTCTTGATTTACAAAGAAGAACCGGGCGTCCCTCTCGAGGAACAGTTCGGCCTCTGCCTTGGCGAGCGACAGGACTTCTTCCTCCGTCCACCTCGCGCGATGCCTCTCCGTGACGATCTCCGCGTTGGCGGCCGCAAGGTGTTGGCGGCGGCGATGGACCCCGAGACCGTTTTTGGTGGTGAAGCTGCGGTGGCACTCACTACAGGCGTATACAGCTGCAAAAGTTACAAGATTTTCGGCACGGCCGGTTGGCCGGCTAGGTGCTGGGGGAGTTGGGGTGGCACCTTCAGCGGAAGGGCCACCACTTTTTCTCTGGTTACTGCCCCCAACTAAAAAAGGGATAGTGCGAGGGGGGGCTGGTAACCCCCCCAAGCCCCTGGTGCGGTCTTCCACTCTGCTAAAATCAGCGGGCCCACGAGAAGGGGAGAAGACCGCAGGAGAGGAGAGGCTAAGAGGGCTAGGCCCATGTATTGCGCATCACTCTCCCTGTAACTATAACCCAAGGAAGGCACCTCGCAGCAGCAGCACGACTACATCAAGACCGCACTTCGAAAAGCCAAGTCCGGATGCAGCCACACCGCCGCCACTTGGCCACCTTAAGAGAGTCATAGTTACTCCCGCCGTTTACCCGCGCTTGCTTGAATTTCTTCACGTTGACATTCAGAGCACTGGGCAGAAATCACATTGCGTCAACACCCGCTAGGGCCATCGCAATGCTTTGTTTTAATTAGACAGTCGGATTCCCCCAGTCCGTGCCAGTTCTGAGTTGATCGTTGAATGGCGGCCGAAGAGAATCCGCGCACCCGCGCGCCCCCGGAGGAGCACGCTAAGGCGGACGCGGCCTCGCAGCAAGGAAGATCCGTGGGAGGCCAAGGCACGGGACCGAGCTCGGATCCTGCACGCAGGTTGAAGCACCGGGGCGCGAACGCCGCGCAGGCGCGCGCATCCTGCACCGCCGGCCAGCACGAGGCCAACCAACGGCGAGAGCAGACCACGCCCGCGCTAAACGCCCGCACTTACCGGCACCCCTACGGCACTCACCTCGCCCAGGCCCGGCACGTTAGCGCTGACCCACTTCCCGACCAAGCCCGACACGCCCCGATCCTCAGAGCCAATCCTTATCCCGAAGTTACGGATCCAATTTGCCGACTTCCCTTACCTACATTATTCTATCGACTAGAGGCTCTTCACCTTGGAGACCTGCTGCGGATATGGGTACGAACCGGCGCGACACCTCCACGTGGCCCTCTCCCGGATTTTCAAGGTCCGAGGGGAAGATCGGGACACCGCCGCAACTGCGGTGCTCTTCGCGTTCCAAACCCTATCTCCCTGCTAGAGGATTCCAGGGAACTCGAACGCTCATGCAGAAAAGAAAACTCTTCCCCGATCTCCCGACGGCGTCTCCGGGTCCTTTTGGGTTACCCCGACGAGCATCTCTAAAAGAGGGGCCCGACTTGTATCGGTTCCGCTGCCGGGTTCCGGAATAGGAACCGGATTCCCTTTCGCCCAACGGGGGCCAGCACAAAGTGCATCATGCTATGACGGCCCCCATCAACATCGGATTTCTCCTAGGGCTTAGGATCGACTGACTCGTGTGCAACGGCTGTTCACACGAAACCCTTCTCCGCGTCAGCCCTCCAGGGCCTCGCTGGAGTATTTGCTACTACCACCAAGATCTGCACCGACGGCGGCTCCAGGCAGGCTCACGCCCAGACCCTTCTGCGCCCACCGCCGCGACCCTCCTACTCGTCAGGGCTTCGCGGCCGGCCGCAAGGACCGGCCATGACTGCCAGACTGACGGCCGAGTATAGGCACGACGCTTCAGCGCCATCCATTTTCAGGGCTAGTTGCTTCGGCAGGTGAGTTGTTACACACTCCTTAGCGGATTCCGACTTCCATGGCCACCGTCCTGCTGTCTTAAGCAACCAACGCCTTTCATGGTTTCCCATGAGCGTCGATTCGGGCGCCTTAACTCGGCGTTTGGTTCATCCCACAGCGCCAGTTCTGCTTACCAAAAGTGGCCCACTTGGCACTCCGATCCGAGTCGTTTGCTCGCGGCTTCAGCATATCAAGCAAGCCGGAGATCTCACCCATTTAAAGTTTGAGAATAGGTTGAGGTCGTTTCGGCCCCAAGGCCTCTAATCATTCGCTTTACCGGATGAGACTCGTACGAGCACCAGCTATCCTGAGGGAAACTTCGGAGGGAACCAGCTACTAGATGGTTCGATTAGTCTTTCGCCCCTATACCCAGCTCCGACGATCGATTTGCACGTCAGAATCGCTACGGACCTCCATCAGGGTTTCCCCTGACTTCGTCCTGGCCAGGCATAGTTCACCATCTTTCGGGTCCCAACGTGTACGCTCTAGGTGCGCCTCACCTCGCAATGAGGACGAGACGCCCCGGGAGTGCGGAGGCCGCCGCCCCGTGAAGGGCGGGGAAGCCCCATCCTCCCTCGGCCCGCGCAAGGCGAGACCTTCACTTTCATTACGCCTTTAGGTTTCGTACAGCCCAATGACTCGCGCACATGTTAGACTCCTTGGTCCGTGTTTCAAGACGGGTCGTGAAATTGTCCAAAGCTGAAGCGCCGCTGACGGGAGCGATTATTCCGCCCGAGAGCATCCCGAGCCAACAGCGGCGCGGGTCCGGGGCCGGGCCAGGTAGGTCCGTCATCCGGGAAGAACCGCGCGCGCTTGCCGGGAGCCCGAGCGCCCAAAGGGGCGAATCGACTCCTCCAGATATACCGCCGGGCAGCCAGCCAGGACACCGGGGCTCTGCCCAACAGACGCGAACCGAGGCCCGCGGAAGGACAGGCTGCGCACCCGGGCCGTAGGCCGGCACCCAGCGGGTCGCGACGTCCTACTAGGGGAGAAGTGCGGCCCACCGCACACCGGAACGGCCCCACCCCGCGGCGAGTGGAAAGGCAACCGGACACGACCCCGCCGCGGATTGCTCCGCGCGGGCGGCCGGCCCCATCTGCCGAGGGCGGAGGCCAGTGGCCGGATGGGCGTGAATCTCACCCGTTCGACCTTTCGGACTTCTCACGTTT